>NC_133156.1:76837915-77137915 GCF_040802235.1 Manis javanica | reverse complement strand
CAAGAATATATTTCTTGAGGTAGAAAAGAGGACAATTCGAGGCAGAGCCAAGATGGTGGCATGAGTAGAGCAGCGGAAATCTCCTCCCAAAACCACATATATTTATGAAAATATAACAAAGACAACTCTTCCTAGAATAGAGAACAGAGGACACAGGACAACATCCAGACCACATCCAGACCTGTGAGAACCCAGCGCCTCGTGAAGGGGGTAAGATACAAGACTCGGCCTGGCGGGACCCAACTGCCCCTCCCCCCAGCTCCCGGAGGGAGGGAGCCCAGGACTGCTCAATACCCAGCCCCAGCCAGCCGGACCACGGCACAGACACAGTGTATGCATGGGGTCCTGGATACTAGGGACACAGGGAAGCAAGACTGGTGAGTGGGTCACTGAGGCCAGCTCCTAAGGACAAAGAAAAGCGAGTGGCCTTTTTTTTTTAAATTACTTTTTAAATTTTTTCTTCTTTGTTGTTGTTTTGTTTTCTGAGTGCTTTTTGGAAGTCTTAAGGGGACAGGGTGGGACACTTAGTCCAGGGGCAGGGAATCTGGGGATCTCTGGGCACTCTAACCCTCTGGGCAGCAGGGAGCATGGAGGACCCTCACGGAGATAAACAGCCTCCCTGCCACTCCCCCTCCAATGCAGCTCCACCATTTTGGAGCAGCAACCCGAGACAGGCCACGCCCACGGCAACAGCGGAGATAAAGTCCATAGCAGCCAGGCAGGAATCAGAAGCCCCGTCTGCATACAGTTGCCCAGCACAAGCCACTAGAGGTTGCTGTTCTCCCAGGACAGGAAGGCCACAAACAAACAAGAAGGGAAGTTCTTCCAGCCGTAACTCATCCAAGCTCTGCAAACTATTTCTATCACCATGAAAAGGCAAAATTACAGACAAACCAAAATCACAGAGACAGACAAGGAGACAGACCTAACCAGTCTTCCTGAAAGAGAATTCAAAATAAAAATCATAAGCATGCTGACGGAGATGCAGAGAAATATGCAAGAGCTAAGGGATGAAGTCCGGAGGGAGATCACAGATGCCAGGAAGGAGATCACAGAAATGAAACAAACTCTGGAAGGATTTATAAGCAGAATGGATAAGATGCAAGAGGCCATTGATGGAAGAGAAACCAGAGAACAGGAATGCATAGAAGCTGACATAGAGAGAGATAAAAGGATCTCCAGGAATGAAACAATATTAAGAGAATTGTGTGACCAATCCAAAAGGAACAATATCTGTAATATAGGGGTACCAGAAGAAGAAGAGAGAAAAAAGGGATAGAAAGTGTCTTGGAAGAAATAATTGCTGAAAACTTCCCCAAACTGGGGGAGGAAATAATCGAACAGACCACGGAAATACACAGAACTACCAACAGAAAGGACCCAAGGAGGACAACAACAAGACACATAATAATTAAAATGGCAAAGATCAAGGACAAGGAAAGAGTTTTAAAGGCAGCTAGAGAGAAAAAGGTCACCTATAAAGGAAAACCTATCAGGCTATCATCAGACTTCTCGACAGAAAACTTACAGGCCAGAAGAGAATGGCATGATATATTTAATGCAATGAAACAGAAGGGCCTTGAAAAAAGGATACTGTATCCAGCACAATTATCATTTAAATATGAAGGAGGGATTAAACAATTCCCAGACAAGCAAAAGTTGAGGGAATTTGCCTCCCACAAACCACCTCTACAGGGTATCTTACAGGGACTGCTCTAGATGGGAGCATTCCTAAAAAGAGCACAGAACAAAACACCCAACATATGAACAATGCAGGAGGAGGAATAAGAAGGGAGAGAAGAAAAGAATCTCCAGACAGTGTATATAACAGCTCAATAAGTGAGCTAGTAGGCAGTAAGATACTAAAGAGGCTAACGCAGAACCTTTGATAACCACAAATTTAAAGCCTGCAATGGCAATAAGTACATATCTTTCAAAAGTAACCCTAAATGTAAATGGACTTAATGCACCAATCAAAACACACAGAGTAATAGAATGGATAAAAAAGGAAGACCCATCGATATGCTGCTTACAAGAAACTCACCTCAAACCCAAAGACATGCACAGACTAAAACTCAAGGGATGGAAAAACATATTTCAGGCAAACAACAGAGAGAAGAAAGCAGGGGTTGCAGTACTAATATCAGACAAAATAGACTTCAAAACAAAGAAAGTAACAAGAGATAAAGAAGGACACTACATAATGATAAAGGGCTCAGTCCAACAAGAGGATATAACCATTCTAAATATATAAGCACCCAACAAAGGAGCACCAGCGTATGTGAAACAAATAGTAACAGAACTAAAGGGGGAAATAGACTGCAATGCATTCATTTTAGGAGACTTCAACACACCACTCACCCCAAAGGATACATCCACTGGGCCAGATAATAAGTAAGGACACGGAGACACTGAACAACACAGTAGAGCAGATGGACCTAATAGACATCTACAGAACTCCACATCCAAAGCAACAGGATATACATTATTCTCAAATACACATGGAACATTCTCCAGAATAGACCACACACTAGCCCACAAAAGGAGCCTCAGTAAATTCCAAAATACTGAAATTCTACCAACTAACTTCTCAGACTAAAAAGGTATAAAACTAGAAATAAATTCTACAAAGAAAACAAACAGGCTCACAAACACATGGAGGCTTAACAACATGCTCCTAAATAAGCAATGGATCAATGAACAAATTAAAATAGACATCAAGGAATATATGGAAACAAATGACAACAACAACACAAAGCCCCAACTTCTGTGGGAAGCAGCAAAAGGAGTCTTAAGAGGAAAGTATATAGCAATCCAGGCACACTTGTAGAAGGAAGAACAATCCCAAATGAATAGTCTAACATCACAATTAATGAAACTGGAAAAAGAAGAACAAATGAGGACTAATGTCAGCAGAAGGAGGGACATAATAAAGATCAGAGAATAAACAAACAAAACTGAGAAGAATAAAACAATAGCAAAAATCAATGAAACCAAGAGCTGGTTCTTTGAGAAAATAAACAAAATAGAAAAGCCTCTAGCCAAACTTATTAAGAGAAAAAGAGAATCAACACAAATCAACAGAATCCGAAATGAGAACAGAAAAATCACGACAGACTCCACAGAAATACAAAGAATTATTAAAGACTACTATGAAAACCTATACGCCAACAAGCTGGAAAACCTAGAAGAAATGGACAACTTCCTAGAAAAATACAACCTTCCAAGACTGACCAAGGAAGAAACACAAAAGTTAAACAAACCAATTAGAAGCAAAGAAATTGAAATGGTAATCAAAATCTACCCAAGAACAAAACTCCTGGGCTGGACGGATTTACCTCGTAATTTTATCAGACACACAGAAAAGACATAATACCCATTCTCCTTAAAGTTTTCTGAAAAACAGAAGAGGAGGGAATGCTCCCAAACTCACTCTATGAAGCCAACATCACCCTTATACCAAAACCAGGCAAAGACCCTACCAAAAAAGAAAATTACAGACCAATATCCCTGATGAACATAGATGCAAAAACACTCATTAAATATTAGCAAACCGAATTCAAAAATACATCGAAAGGATCATACCCCATGACCAAGTGGGATTCATCCCAGGAATGCAAGGATGGTACAACATTTGAAAATCCATCAACATCATCCACCACATCAACAAAAGGAAAGACAAAAACCATATGATCATCTCCATAGATGCTGAAAAAGCATTTGACAAAATTCAACATCCATTCATGATAAAAACTCTTAGCAAAATGGGTATAGAGGACAAGTACCTGAACATAATAAAGGCCATATATGATAAAACCACAGCCAACATTATACTGAACAGCGAGAGGCTGAAAGCATTTCCTCTGAGATCGGGAACAAGACAGGGATGCCCACTCTCCCCACTGTTATTTAACATAGCACTGGAGGTCCTAGCTAAGGCAATCAGACAAAACAAAGAAATACAAAGAATCCAGATTGGTAAAGAAGAAGTTAAACTATCACTATTTGCAGATGACATGATATTGTACATAAAAACCATAAAGACCACTCCAAAACTACTAGAACTGATATTGGAATACAGCAAAGTTGCAGGATACAAAATTAACACACAGAAATCTGTGGCTTTCCTATATAATAACAATGAACCAATAGAAAGAGAAATCAGGAAAACAATTCCATTCACAATAGCATCAACAAGAATAAAATACCTAGGAATAAACCTAACCAAGGAAGTGAAAGAACTATACCCTGAAAACTCAAGACACTCTTAAGAGAAATTAAAGAGGACACAAACAAATGGAAACTCATCCCATGCTAGTGGCTAGGAAGAATTAATATAGTCAAAATGGCCATCCTGCCCAAAGCAATATACAGATTTGATGCAATCCCTATCAAATTACCAGCAACATTCTTTAACGAACTGGAACAAATAGTTCAAAAATTCATATGGAAACACCAAAGACCCCGGATAGCCAAAGCAATCCTGAGAAAGAAGAATAAAGTAGGGGGGATCTCACTCCCCAACTTCAAGCTCTACTATAAAGCCATAGTAATCAAGACAATTTGGTATTGGCACAAGAACAGAGCCACAGACCAGTGGAAGAGAATAGAGACTCCAAACATTAACCCAAACATATATGGCCAATTAATATATGATAAAGGAGCTATGGACATACAATGGTGAAATGACAGTCTCTTCAACAGCTGCTGTTGGCAAAACTGGACAGCTACATGTAGGAGAATGAAACTGGACCATTCTCTAACCTCATACACAAAAGTAAATTCAAAATGGATCAAAGACCTGAACGTAAGTCATGAAATCATAAAACTCTTAGAAAAAAACATAGGCAAAAACCTCTTAGACATAAACATGAGTGACCTCTTCTTGAAGATACCTCCCTGGGCAAGGAAAACAACAGCAAAAATGAACAAGTGGGACTATATTAAGCTGAAAAGCTTCTGTACAGCAAAAGACACCATCAATAGAACAAAAAGGTACCCTACAGTATGGGAGAATATATTTGTAAATGACAGATCCGATAAAGGCTTGACATCCAAAATATATATAGAGCTCACACACCTCAACAAACAAAAAACAAGTAATCCAATTAAAAAATGGGCAGAGGAACTGAACAGAGTTCTCCAAAAAAGAAATACAGATGGCCAACAGACACATGAAAAGATGCTCCACATCGCTAATTATCAAAGAAATGCAAATTATAACCACAATGAGGTATCACCTCACACCAGTAAGGATGGCTGCCATCCAAAAGACAAACAATAAGTGTTGGCGAGGTTGTGGAGAAAGGGGAATCCTCCTACACTGCTGGTGGGAATGTAAATTAGTTCAACCATTGTGCAAAGCAGTATGGAGGTTCCTTAAAATGCTCAAAATAGACTTACCATTTGACCCAGGAATTCCACTCCTAGGAATTTACCCTAAGAAGGCAGCACTCAAGTTTGAAAAAGACAGATGCACCCCTATGTTTATCGCAGCACTATTTACAATAGCCAAGAATTGGAAGCAACCTAAGTGTCCATCAGATTAATGGATAAAGAAGATGTGGTACATATACACAATGGAATATTACTCAGCCGTAAGAAGAAAACAAATCCTACCATTTGCAACAACACGGATGGAGCTAGAGTGGATTATGCTCAGTGAAATAAGCCAAGCGGAGAAAGAGAAATACCAAATGATTTCACTCATCTGTGGAGTATAAGAACAAAGGAAAAACTGAAGGAACAAAACAGCAGCGGAATCACAGAACCCAAGAATGGACTAACAGGTACCAAAGGGAAAGGGACTGGGGAGGATGGGTGGGTAGGGAGGGATAAGGGGGGGAAGAAGAAAGGGGGTATTATGATTAGCATGCATAATGGGGGGGTGGGAGAAAGGGGATGGCATAGAGAAGACAAGTAGTGATTATACAAATTTTGCTATGCTGATGGACAGTGACTGTAAAAGGGTTTGTGCGGAGGACCTGGTATAGGGGAGAGCCTAGTAAACATAATATTCTTCATGTAATTGTAGATTAATGATAAAAAAAAGAAAGAAAAGGGGGATTCCTCCCTGATAGGATAAAACTAACTGTAAATCTACGATTAATGCATGCTTTAAATATCCTTAATTTTGATCATTTAAAGGGTGTCAGATAATCAGCTATGGAAGTACATTTTCCTGATAATATTCCTTTCTCTTAAAAAAAAAAAAAAGGTAGTCCCTGTGTGGTGATCTCCAATAGGTTCTTCACAATGATATAGGGGGCATGTCAAGGTGTGGGCAAGTGGTTTGTTTGTGTTTATACAGAGGATCAAAGCCTAATTTGGCTACCCAGAAAACGAATTAAGATATGATAAGAAGAAGAACTTCCAACATCAACATTCTCTGGAAGAGTCATTCCAGAAGATGATCATCAAAAAACTTCAACAAAGATCCTGGCGCTGTTGCAGTTGTAGCTGCATTCATCCCACCGGTTCCTGGACTTGCCATTGGTATGAAGAAGAAGATATCTAAGCTGGCCTGTGCATTCAGTAAAACAACAAATTTGACTGGATCTATACTGTCAGAACTCAACCAAGAATTAGGAGAAGTGCAAGTTGCAGTGCTCCAAAATCTTGCAACTACAGACTATCTACTGTTAAAAGAACATATGGGATGTGAACAGTTCCCAGGAATGTGTTGTTTTAATTTGTCTGATTTTTCTCAAACTATTCAAATTCAGTCAGACAATATCCATTATATCACCGATAAGTTTTCACAAATGCCTAGGGTGCCTAACTGGTTTTCTTGGTTTCACTGGAGATGGCTGGTAATTGTAGGTCTGCTTTGGTTATGTAGCTGTATTCCTACTATGTTAGTGTGTGTGCGCAATTTAATTAGTAGTTTAAAACCTATACATGCTTATGCTACTCTACAAGAAGATATGTCAAAGAAATAATCAATCTTCCAATGTTTTCTTCCGTCTGCTACTTCTATAGCTTTTCTTCTTCCTTCCTAATTACAACCCTTAAGTAGAATTCGTGCCTCATAACGAAATTACTGAGTACCATAATTCTTCCAAGTGGTAAAGATACCTCAAGAGAAATGCTGGGCATAAAAGCCACAGGGCATAAATCTGCAAAGAAGTAAAAAGCTAACCTTTTCAAACAATAACGCTTCTCTCTCACTTACAAACTTTACATTTCCCTGTACGGCCCCGGAAGATGACTGGTTAGCCAGAGACGGGTAAGATTCCTCAAGGGAGGAACAACCTAAGACAGGCACAGTCGCAGGGGGGCCATCAGGTGAGAAACTGGGGATCAACAGAGGTGAGGCTTAGAACCTCACCCCCCGTTTTGAGAGAAATCTTCTGCATCCGTGGATGTTTTGCTGTCCTTGTCTCGCTTGGATTAATACTTAGTCCATAGGCACACACCTGATCATCTACATTTGCCCTCTTACAGCACTAAACTATGTTTTCTACCTTTATCTTGCATCTACCTACCACTTCAGCATTTTATTAAAAATAATAATAATAATAATAATGGAGAAATGTGGGATTCACATATAAATCAAGTATAGAAATCAAACGAATGTTCATATTTGACCTGATTTTTTATAGTTCATAATGCGTGTTCAAAACTGAAAGTTTCTGTGTGACTGCCCTTGCACTGTTCACCATGTAAGAACTTATTCACTATGTAAGAATTTGTTCACCATGTAAGAACTTGTTCGTTATGCTTCAGAAGATTGGAGACTATTGAGAATTAAGCTTGGGGTTGATTAATGATTGTGCATTGAGTCCCCTATACAAAATTTCGTTGTTGTTAACAAGCATTTGATCAATAAATGAGAGATGCCCTCTCAAAAAATAAATAAATAAATAAAATTGTAGTTCCACTAATATCATACTATCATTGAAAAAAAAATTTGAAGCATGCTGTATATGAAGTCAAGTACTGGTTTTCACAGACAATGAAAATTTCCCCATCACAAATATTCTTCTGCATCATTTTTAATGGCTGCAAAATGTTCTGTTATATAAATTTATCATAATTCATTTAATCAGTATCCAGTCAGTATTGTTTTTTGATTGTTTGTAATGTTTTATTATCAACTGTTTCATTTTAATAATTCCTGAATAAATCTATTAGTGCTTTTAAAAAAGAAAAGAGAAAATAAGACAATTCTATTGAATATAATATTGTGGATTTTACTGAGAACCACTTTTCTAAGAAAGACGGGCTATCTTAAGTCAAAAGATACACTCTTTCATAAGCAGTCTCACTGAGGGAGAGGAAGAGAGTAGTTGCCTCTCATCTTCCAGTTACCACTACATATAATCAACAGCAAAAAAGTACAATACATTATGAGATTTCAACTTTCAGCCATAGTGGAATTACTGGTATTTGGATATGCCTTCTCACTACAAACAGTACATAATTTTAGAAAACATATTAAGATGTTTTCAGAGAGTGGAAAACATACAGTTTAGACCTGTTATTCCTGAGAAGGAAAACAAAGGAGACAAGTCCCAGAATCATCTTGACTTTCTGCCTGAAATTCCTGGACTGTGGCCCACAGAGGAACCTAAGCAGAACCCAGAAGCCTTCCTGAGTTCAGAAAACAAGGCTGGAGTTCAGGGAAACTGAGGCAACTGTAATTTGCAGGGTACGATATCAGAGATAATGGAGTTATAGAAAAGGAGCTCTAGAAATCTACCTATGAACTTCTTTAAGTCTTTGGCTAGTCTGTTTACATATAGGATGAAACTTCCAATAGGCTAGTCTAAGAAAATTATTGGACAGGAAATACTGGAAAGTTTAAAGGTTAGAAATTCCAAGAGCTTACACAGGGCTTAGAGATACCTGAGTTCAAACCAGGGACAGTGAAAAGGCTTCAGTGAATACTTAGGGTACTCAGAATAGTAGCAGAAGGGCTCATGCCTTAGAAGATGGCTGTGCCTTAGAAGAGAGCTGACCTATCCCTAAAGTAATAACTATCTTATATCAACCTTAGCAGAGCTTAAAAACAAGTCTACAAATGATCAAGATGCTCCACAATAAACTTAACTGGTGCCAAAACAAAATTCAACTTTCTTTAAAGGGAGACAAGACATCTAGACACTCAGCAATATAACATTTCTAATGTCTACCATATAATACAAATTACCATGGACATTCACAGAAACAGGAAAAGATGATCCAAAATTGGGAGAAAAATCAGTCAATAAAAGAAGACCTAGAAGTGATACAGATGTTGAAGTTAGTAAACAAGTACATTAAGTCAGGTAGTATAAAAATGTTCAAGGATGTAAAGGAAAATACAGAATATGAGAAAATAAACACATAAAAAACAACGAAAAAGGGGACTGCAAAGAGCTGAAAAATACAATATCTGAAATGACAAATCCAGTGGATAGGGTTAACCACTGTGGAAAGAATATACTAGAGAAAGTAAAAATATAACAATAAAAAATACCCTAAATAAAAGATTCAAAAGACTGAAAAAATGAATAGAGTCTCACTGACCTGTGGAACAGTGACATGCAGTTTAACATACATAGAGTTGCAGTACAGGAAGTGAAGAGGAGGGGAGAAGAAATATTTGAAAAACTAATGTCAGATCACTTTCCAGATTTGATAAAAACAATAAACTCACATATCCAAGAAACTCAAAAAGAACACAACTATGAAGAAAAGAACCCCAAGGCACATTCATAATCCAATTGCTGAAGAGCAGTGATAAAGGGAAAAAAAATCTCAAAAGAAGCCAGAGAAAACAAAACAATACATCAAAGCTAAAACTAACTTATCAAAAGAACTAATACAAGGTAGGAGAAAATAAGGAAACACTGTTAAAATAACCTAAGAAAAAAAAATACCATATCACTTTGAGTTCTACAGTGAAAATATCTTTCAAAATTGGAGGTAAAATAAAGACCTTCCCAGACAAACAAAACCCAAGAAAATTAACTACCAGTAGACTGGTACAACAAATATTGTAAAATGTTCTTTCTGCTGAAGAAAATGATTTCAGATGGAAAGCCAGACATAGGGTGAAGAGAAGTACAAAGTTATGAGGCTCTCACACTATATGTGAAATGGTGATTTTATTTGAAGATAAACTGTGGTAAGTTAGAGATCCATACTGCAAACCCCACAGCAACCATTAGTAAACTAAACCACAGAAGTATAGTTAATAGCAAAAAGAAGAGGTAAAATGGATTATGACCAAATACACAATATATTCACTTGGATTTATTACTTTAAGCTGAGGTTTTTCTTATGAGTGAAAGGATGAACTTCAACTGAATATCTAATATATACTACCTGTTGGCCCATTTCTTTTTGGACAAGTATTTATTACACAGTTTCTCCATATACAAAAACTAAGGGACCTCAGAATACAGGAATTCTAGAACTTCAATAAACACCACTCAGCCGAAAAAAGTAACAGTCCCTACTTTGACAAAATACAGATAACTTTTATAAGCTAAATGTTAATATTTAAAAAAATTTTTTTTATTAAGGTATTATTGAAAAACACTGTTACGAAGGTTTCACATGAAAAAACAATGTGGTTACTATATTTACCCACATTACCATATCCACACCCATACCCCAATGCAGTCACTATCCATCAGTGCAGCAAGATGCCACAGATCCATTAGGGCCTTCGCTGTGCTACACTGTTCTCCCTGTGATCTCCTACACCATGTGTATTAAACATAATACACCTCAATCCCCTTCGCTCTCCCTCCCTCCCCACCCACCCTCCCACACCCCTCACCTTTGGTAACCACTAGTTCATTCTTGGAGTCTCTGAGTCTGCTGCTATTTTGTTCCTTCAGTTTTGCTTCGTTGTTTTACTCCACAAATGAGGGAAATCATTTTGTACTTCTCTTTATCTGCCTGGTTTATTTCACTAAGCATAAAGTCTTCCAGCTCCATCCATGTTGTTGCAAATGGTAGGATGGGTTTCTTTCTTATGGCTGAATAGTATTCCATTATATATATGTACCACATCTTCTTTATCCATTCATCTATTGATGGACACTTAGGTTGCTTCCATATCTTGGCTATTGTAAAAAGTGCTGCACTAAACATAGGGGTGCATATGTCTTTCTGAAACTGAGAAGTTGTATTCTTTGGGTAAATTCCAAGGAGTGGGATTCCCGGATCAAATAGTATTTCTATTTTCAGTTTTTTGAGGAACCTCCATATTGCTTTCCACAATGATTGAACTAGCTTACATTCCCACCAGCAGTGTAGGAGGGTTCCCCTTCCTCTGCATCCTTGCCAGCATTTGTTTATCTTAGTCTATTCAATGCTGGCCATCCTCACTGGTGTGAGGTGATATCTCACTGTGGTTTTAATTTGCATTTCCCTGATGATTAGTGATGTGAAGCATCTTTACATGTGTTTGGTGGCCATCTGAATTTCTTCTTTGGAAAACTGTCTCTTCATATCCTCTGCCCATTTGTTAATTGGATTATTTGCTTTTTGGGTGTTGAGGCATGTAAGTTCTTTATATATTTTAGATGTTAATCCTTTGTTGGATATGTCATTTACAAAAATATTCTCCCATACTGTAGGGTGCCTTTTTGTTCTGTTGACGGTGTCCTTTTCCGGACAGAAACTTTTTAGTTTGATGTAGTCTCATGAGCTCATTTTGGCTTTTGTTTCTCTTTCTCGAGGAGATGTGTTCAGGAAGAAGCTGCTCATGCTTATATTCAGGAGATGTTTGCCTATGTTGTCTTCTAAGAGTTTTATGGTGTCATGACTAACATTCAAGTCTTTAATCCATTTTGAGTTTACTTTTGAGTATGGAGTTAAACAATAATTCAGTTCCATTCTCTTGCATGTAGCTGTCCAATTTTGCCAACAGCAGTTGTTGAAGAGGTTGTCATTTCCCCATTGTATGTCCATGGCTCCTTTATCATGTATTAATTGACCATATATGGTTGAGTTTATATCAGGGCTCTCTAGTTCCTTCCATTGGTCTATGGTTCTATTCTTGTGCCAGTACCAAATTGCCTTGATTACTGTGGCTTTGTATTAGAGCTTGAAGTTGGGAGCATAATCCTCCAGCTTTATTTTTCCTTCTCAGAATTGCTTTGGCTATTGGGGGTCTTATGTGGTTCCATATGAATTTTAGAACAATTTCCTCTAGTTCACTGAAGAATGCTGTTGTTATTTTGATAGGAATTGCATTGAATCTATAGATTGCTTTAGGCAGGATAGCCATTTTGACAATATTAATTCTTCCTATCCATGAGCATGGGATGAGTTTCCATTTATTGGTATCTTCTTTAATTTCTCTCATAAGTGTCTTGCAGTTTTCAGAGTATAGGTCTTTCATTCCCTTGGTTAGCTTTATTCCTAGGTATTTTATTCTTTTTGATGCAGTTGTGAATGGAATTGTTTTCCTGATTTCTCTCACTGGTAGGTCACTGTTAGTGTATAGGAACACAGACTTCTGTGTATTAATTTTGTATGCTGAAAATTTCCTGAATACAGGTATTAGATCTAGTAGTTTTGGAGTGGATTCTTTAGGCTTTTTTTTTGGTATCATTAATTTACAATTACGTGAAGAACACTATGTTTACTAGACTCCCCCTTCACCAAGTCCCCCCACATACCCCTTCACAGTCACTGTCCATCAGCATAGTAAGATGCTGTAAAATCACTACTTGTCTTCTCTGTGTTGCGCAGCCATCCCCATAACCCCCCCAACACTATACATACTAATTGTAATGCCCCCTTTCTTTTTCCCCGCCCTTATACATTCCTTCCCACCCATCCTCCCCAGTCCCTTTCCCTTTGCTAACTGTTAGTCCATTCTTGGGTTCTGTGATTCTGCTGCTGTTTTGTTCCTTCAGTTTTCATTTGTTCTTATACTCCACATATGAGTAAAATCATTTGGTACTTGTCTTTATCCGCCTGGCTTATTTCAGTGAGCATAATACCTATTAGCCCCATCCATGTTGTTGCAAATGGCAGAGTCTGTTTTTTCTTACGGCTGAGTAATATTCCATTGTGTATATGTACCACATCTTCTTTATGCATTCATCTACGGATGGAGATTTAGGTTGTTTCCATATCTTGGCTATTGTAAATAGTGCACCAATAAACATAGGGGTGCACCTGTCTTTTTCAAACTGGAGTGCTGCCTTCTTAGGGTAAATTCCTAGAAGTCGAATTCCTGGGTCAAATGGTATTTCTATTGAGCTTTTTGAGGAACCTCCATACTGCTTTCCACAATGGTTGAACCAACTTACATTCCCACCAGCAGTGTAGGAGGGTTCCCCATTCTCCACAACCTCGCCAACATTTGTTGTTGTTTGTCTTTTCGATGATGGCGATCGTTACTGGTGTGAGGTGATGTCTCATTATGGTTTTAATTTGCATTTCTCTGATGACAAGCGATGTGGAGCATCTTTTCATGTGTCTGTTGGCCATCTGTATTTCTTCTTTAGGGAACTGTCTATTCAGCTCCTCTGCCCATTTTTTAATTGGATTATTTGCTTTTTGTTTGTTGAGGTGTGTGAGCTCTTTATGTATTTTGGATGTCAACCCTTTATCGGATCTGTCCTTTATGAATATATATATTCTTCCATACTGTACGATACCATTTTGTTCTTTGATGGTGTCCTTTGCTGTACAGAAGCTTTTTAGCTTGATATAGTCCCACTTGTTCATTTTTGCTCTTGTTTCCCTTGCCTGGGGAGATATGCTCATGAAGAAGTCACTATGTTTATGTCCATGAGATTTTTGCCTATGTTTTCTTCTAAGAGTTTTATGGTTTCATGACTTACATTCAGGTCTTTGATCCATTTTGAATATACTTTTGTGTATGGGGTTAGACAGTGATCCAGTTTCATTCCCTTACATGTAGCGGTCCAGTTTTGCCAGCAACATCTGTTGAAGAGACTGTCGTTTCCCCATTGTATGTCCATGGCTCCTTTATCGTATATTAATTGGCCATACATGTTTGGGTTAATGTTTGGAGTCTCCATTCTGTTCCACTGGTCTACGGCTCTGTTCTTGTGCCAGTACCAAATTATCTCGATTACTGTGGCTTTTTAGTAGAGCTTGAAGTTGGGGAGTGAGATCCCCCCCCACTTTGTTCTTCTTTCTCAGGATTTCTTTGGCTATTTGGGGTCTTTGGTGGTTCCATATGAATTTTTTAAGCTTTTTGTTCCAGTTCATTGAAGAATGCTGTTGGTAATTTGATAAGGATTGCATCGAATCTGTATATTGCTTTGGGCAGGATGGCCATTTTGACAATATTAATTCTTCCTAGGGAAGAGCGTGAGATGAGTTTCCATTTGTTTGTGTCCTCTTTAATTTCTCTTAAGAGTGTCTTGTAGTTTTCAGGGTATAGTTCTTTCACTTCCTTGGTTAGGTTTATTCCTAGGTATTTTATTCTTGTTGATGCAATTGTGAATGGAATTGTTTTTCTGGTTTCTCTTTCTATTAGTTCATTGTTAGTGTATAGGAAAGCCACAGATTTCTGTGTGTTAATTTTGTATCCTGCAACTTTGCTGAATTCTGATATTAGTTCTAGTAGTTTTGGAGTGGAGTCTTTAGGGTTTTTTATGTACCATTCTTGTATCCCTGGAATAATCATACTTGATCATGATGGATGATCTTTTTGATGTACTTCTGAATTAAGTTTGCTAATATTTTGTTGAGTATTTTTGCATCTACATTCATCAGGGATATTGGTCTGTAATTTTATTTTTTGTCGTGTCTTTGCCTGGTTTTCCTATTAGAGTGATGCTGGCTTCATAGAATGAGTTTGGGAGTATTCCCTCCTCTACCTTTTGGAACACTTTAAGGAGGATGGGTATTAGGTCTTCACTAAATGTTTGATAAAATTCAGTGGCGAAGCCATCTCGTCTAGAAATTTTGCTCTTAGGTAGGTTTTTGATTACCAGTTCAATTTCGTTGCAGGTAATTGGTATGTTCAGGTTTTCTGTTTCTTCCTTCGTAGCCTTGGAAGGTTGTATTTTTCTAGAAAGTTGTCCATTTCTTCTAGGTTATCCAGGTTATTATCATGTAATTTTTCATCGTATTCTCTAATAATTATTTGTATTTCTGTAGTGTCCGTAGTGATTTTTCCTTTCTCATTTCTGATTCTGTTTATGTGTGTGGACTCTATTTTTTTTGATAAGTCTGGCTAGGGATTTACCTAGTTTGTTTATTTTCTCAAAGAACCAGTCCTGCTTTCATCGATTCTTTCTATTGTTTTATTCTTTTTGATTTTTTAAATTTCTGCTGTAATCTTTATTATGTCCTTCCTTCTACTGACTTTGGGCCTCATTTGTTCTTCTTTTTGTATTTTCATTAATTGTGAATTTAGACTGTTCATATGGATTGTTCTTCTTTCCTGAGGTTGGCCTGTATTGCAATACACTTTCCTTTTAGCATGGCCTTGGCTGTGTCCCACAGATTTTATGGTGTTGAATTATTGTCATTTGTCTTCAGATATTGCTTGATTTCTGTTTTTATTTGGTCATTGATCCATTGGTTATTTAGGAGCATGTTGTGAAGACTCCATACGTTTGTGGCATTTTTCATTTTCTTTGCATAATTGATTTCTAATTTCATACCTTTGTGGTCTGGTACAATTTCAATCTCTTTTAATTTACTGAGGCTCTTTTTGTGGCCTAATATATGATCTATTCTGGAAAATGTTCCATGTGCACTTCAGAAGAATGTGTACTCTCCTGCTGTTGGGTATAGGGTCTGTAGATGTCTGTTAGGCCCATATGTTGTAATGTGTTGTTCAGTGCCTCTGTGTCCTTACATATTTTCTGTCTGGTTGATCTGTGCTTCAGAGTTAGTGGAGTGTTGAAGTCTCCTAGAATAAATGTATTGCATTCTATTTCTCCTTTTAATTCTGTTGTGGAGCATACATATTTATAATGCTTATATCTTCCTGTTGAATTGACCCCTTTATCATTATGTAATGTCCTTTGTCTCTTGTGATTTTCCTTGTATTGAAGTCAATTTTGTCTGATACAAATACTGCAACTCCTGCTTTTTTCTCCCTATTAGTTGCATGAAAAATCATTTTCCATATCTTCACTTTTATTCTGTGTATGTCTTTGGGTTTAAAGTGAGTCTCTTGTAGGCAGCATATGGATGGGTCTTGTTTTTTTATCTGTTCAGTGACTCTATGTCTTTTGGTTGTTGCATTCAGTCCATTTATCGACAGGTATGTACTTATTGCCATTGCAGACTTTAGATTTGTGGTTACCAAAGGTTGAAGGTTAACTTCCTTACTATCTAAGAGTCTACCTTAACTAACTTAATATGGTATTACAAGCACAATCTAAAGGTTCTTTTCTTTTTCTCCTCCCTTTTCTTCCTCCTCCATTCTTTATATATTAAGTATCATATTCTGTACTCTTTGTCTATCCCTTGATTGACTTTGGGGATAGTTAATTTAAGTTTGCATTTGCTTAGTAATTAGCTAGTCTACTTTCTTTACTGTGGTTTTATTACCTTAGAAACACTTCCATCTATAGCAGTCCCTCCAAAATATACTGTAGAGATGGTTTGTGGGAGGCAAATTCTCTCAGCTTTTGCTTATCTGGAAGTTGTTTAGTCCTTCCTTCAAATTTAAATGGTAATCTTGAAGGATAAAGTAATCTTCGTTCAAGGCCCTTCTGCTTCATTGCATTAAATACATCATACCACTCCCTTTTGGCCTGTAAGGTTTCTGCTGAGAAGTCTGATGATAACCTGATGGGCTTTCCTTTGTATGTGATCTTATTTCTCTCTCTGGCTACTTTTAATAGTCTGTCTTTATCCTTGATCTTTGCCATTTTAATTACTATATGTCTTGGTGTTGTCTTCCTTCGATCTCTTGTGTTGGGAGATCTGTGCATCTCCATGGCAAGAGAGACTATCTCCTTCTCCAGATTGGTTAAATTTTCAGCAATTACCTCCTCAAAGACACTTTCTATCCCTTTTTCTCTCTCTACTTCTTCTGGTACCCCTATAATGTGAATATTGTTCTGTTTGGATTGGTCACACAGTTCTCTCAATATTCTTTCATTCTTAGATATCCTGTTTCTCTCTGTGCCTCAGCTTCTTTGTATTCCCTGTCTCTAGTTTCTATTTCATCTATCACCTCCTCCACCATACCTAATCTGCTTTTAATACCCTCCATTGTGCTCTTCAATGATTGGATCTCTGACCAGAATTCATTCCTCAGTTCTTGAATATCTTTCCTTACCTCCATGAGCACGTTAATGATTTTTATTTTGAACTCCCTTTCAGAAACAGTCATAAGGTCCACGTCATCTTTCTCAGGGGTTATATTAATTATCCTTTGAACCAGGTTCCTCTGGCATTTCATATTTGTACATGGCACCCTCTGGTGTCCATAAACTCTAGTCTCTGGAGTTGCTCAGCCCCTGAAGCAATGTTGGGGGTTGCAGGGGAGTGGTATTGGTGCCTAGGAGCACAAAAGAGCTGTTTCCTGATTCCTGGTGGCTGTGCCTGTATCCCCTGCCTGAACCAGTGGGCCAAGCACACAGGTATAAGCCTCTATGCTTTGTGTTTGTAGTTGCTGTAGACAGATCTTCCCTTTGGCTGGCCTAATGCCAGGGTAGGGTTTGCCGGTTTGTGAGCCAGGTGGGGCTGACTGGGAGAAAGGTGCAGTAGGTTGCATATCATAGAGGGGGTCCTTAGAGCTTTGTAGCCAGCCAGGGAGCTGGAGCACCTGGAAATCATGAAAGCTCCCAACCTGCTGGGCAGAGTGCACCCAGACATTTTTGTCTAGCTGTCCTTTCTCCTGAGCAGTAAACTCTGTGCAATCCTTGCTCCTTTAGCAGCCCTTTTGCTAAGGGCTTCCTTGTTGGTAAGTCTCTCACACTGCCCACCTTTCTTTTGTCCGACAGCAGCTGGATATGGATCCCTGCTTTCCACAAGCAACTGGAATCTCAGTCTCTCCAGGAATTCTGCCTGTCTTAGCTTTCCAATCCACTAATCACGAGAGTATCATGAAAGCACCATGAAATGTAGGTCTTTGCTCCCAGAGCAGATCTCCAGAGTTAGGCATTCAGCAGTCCCAGGCCTCCACTCCCTCCTCGCTGTTTCTCTTCCTTCCGCTGGTAAGCTGCAGTGGGGGAAGAACTTGGGTACTGCCGGGCCACAGCTTTGGTACTTTATTCTGTTCCCTGAGGTCTGCTCTTTTCTCCAGGGGTATACAGTCTGGCACAGTTCTCTTTCCTGTTGCTCTTTCAGGATTGGTTATATTAATTATATTTTCATATTATATGCGGTTTTAGGAGGAAGCCTCTGTCTCAACTCTCACACCGCCATGTTTAATCTCTTCTAAATGTTAATTTTTATCAGTTAGATCTGAATATGTACAAAGAATGAGAATCAGCAGAATGTAAAGGTTCAGAGTTAATCCTTCCTCAGTTCAAGATATTTAAAAAACAGATCTATTTCTAGAAAATACCTAACAGGAAAAACACTGTTTCTACTTCTAAAACCCATATAAGAACAAAAATACATTTCCAATGGTCCTTACACAATTTCAAAAAGTAAGGTCTACAGGCTCATATATTCATTCAATGAATATTTGCTAAAAAGATTAGTTGCCAATAAAATACAAAACTTAAAGTGAAAAAATACCTTAGTATTTTGGTTTCTCAAAAGCAAACAAACTAAACAAAAGTACCTTAAATATATAATACGTAACTTCATTGATATCTGAAAGCTATTTTATTATATAAAATATTTTGCTTTGGAGAGCCTCACCAGCTGGTACCATTTGCCCAAAGAGACAGCTGTTTTTCAGTTTCTCTATCTCAGAATGTTTTCAACTTGTAGTTCTAACTGTATGCAATCCCATAGTGACAGAATACTTTAAGAGAAATGGCTCATTAACTGTGAATCTATGAAGTCCATTCTGTTTAGTGAATTCAAATTAAACCCACAGACTTGCTAGCTCATAACAGAATTCCCAACACATTTTTTGGTTGTTGTTCTTTTGCACTGTAAACTCAAAGTAAAATATTCGTGCTAGTATAAAATCTTTTGTTCAATCCTACAAATGCACGGACATAAAAAGTGTTAGTGGAAGTATAGCTTCAAAAGTTAGGAATTGCAGAGCTATTTTAATAAAACAAGAAATTTTTACTTCCTTTACAATGCAAGTGTTTAAAATTTTGTAGAGAGACTAGTGTGGACAATAAAGCTGAAATTTTAAATGTACAATAGGTTTTTATAAAACTCCTAGCAATAACTCTAAGAGGAGGCTGAACATGCAGGCCTGTAAAATGACATAATGCATATGAAAAAGCTTTAAAAAAAGATAGTTTTAGGAGTGCGGTGTCCTTACTATTGATACAACTAAACCACCTTTACAAAATATTTGGAAAAGATTATAACAAAATAATCATGGTCCATGTAAGGCAGATGCGTATAGAATCTATGTGCACCAAGAGCATATCACTGGAGGATAACCTCATTAATTGGACAAATTGGAACCCTTGCACACTATTGGTGAGAATGTAAAATGCTTCTGCTGCTACAGAAACCAGTATGGAGGTTCCTCCAAGGGTTAAAAATAGAATTACCATATGATCCAGCAATCCTACTTCTGGGTAGATATGCAAAAGAATCTAAATCAGGATCTCAAAGAAATATTTTCACTCCCATGTGTACTGCAGCATTATTCAAAATAGCCAAGATATGAAAACAACTCAAAATTCTATTGATGGAAGAATGGATAAAGAAAATGTATTATATACAGATATAATGGAGTATAATTTAGCCATAAAAAAGAAGGAAAACCTGCCCTAGAACACAATATCAGGAGAAATATGACAGTCACAAAAGGACAAATACTGCATGATTCCACTTATATGAGGTACCTAAAATAGTCAAACTCAGAGAAACGGCAAGTAAAAGTTGCCAGGGGCTGGAGGGAGGGGGAAATGGGAAGCTGTGGCTCAATGGGTAGTGTCAGTTTTAGTTATGCCAGATTAGTTACTTCTACCGATCTACTGAGCAACATAATGCCTATGGTTAACAGTACTAAATTGTGCACCTCACATTTGTCAAGAAGGTGGAATTCATGTTAAGGCTTCTTATCACAATTATATATATGAAGTGTGTGTGTGTGCATGTGTGTGTATATATATACAGATAAAATTTCACAGTCCTGACCCATATCATTACAAACAGAAAATAAGATTTGCTGAAACTATAATAAACTTCTGGAGAAGTACTAGGTTGAGTATGTAGTCATTTGGAAATTAAGTCACAGACAATATGGATTCTTTAGTCTCTTCCAAATACTTTCCCTTAAAAGAAGCACAGACTTGAAGAATGATCAAATATGTGGACACCAAGTCTCTCTTCTGCTAGCTATAGGAACATTTATTTAATTTTGCCAAGATTGTCAGCCCATATTAATTTTGAAATTATTCATAAACTATCATTAATTTGGAAAGGGAAAATATCTTATCTATGTTATCTATATCCCAATCACCTATATCTAGCTTTCTGTATACACACACACACATACACATTAATACATATATACAGTGTCTACACATTAAATAGGTTTCTGTCCTTAGAAAAAATAACAACTTTCTCTACAGATATATACTGGATTTTTAAAATACTGTAGTAAATATGGACAAACATCTTTATGAAATCTTTAGAACAATGAACAGCAGACTCTTTTATTTATTTTTATTTATTTTTATTTTGGTATCATTAATCTACAATTACATGAGGAACATAATGTTTACTAGACACCCACCTTCATCAACTCCCCCCACATACCCCATTGCAGTCACTGTCAATCAGTGTAGTGAGATGCTGTAAAATCACTACTTGTCTTCTCTGTGTTGCACAACCCACCCTGTGATGCCCCATTATACATGCTAATCGTAAGGCCCCCTTTCTTTTCTCCCCCCTTATCCCTCTCTTCCCACTCATCCTCCCCAGTCCCTTTCCCTTTGGTGACTGTTAGTCCATTATTGGGTTCTGTGATTCTGCTGCTGTTTTGTTCCTTCAGCTTTTCCTTTGTTCTTATACTCCACAGATGAGTGAAATCATTTGGTACTTCTCTTTCTCCACCTAGCTTATTTCACTGATCATAATACCCTATAGCTACATCCATATTGTTGCAAATGGTATGATTTGTTTTCTTCTTATGGCTAAATAATATTCCATTGTGTATATGTACCACATCTTCTTTATCTATTCATCTACTGATGGACACTTAGGTTGCTTCCATTTCTTGGCTATTGTAAATAGTGCTGCAATAAACATAGGGAGGCATCTGTCTTTTACAAATTGAGCTGCTGCATTCTTAGGGTAAATTCCTAGAAGTAGGAGTCCTGGGTAAAACGTTATTTCTTTTTTGAGCTTTTTGAGGAACCTCCATACTGCTTTACACAATGGTTGAACTAATTTACATTCCCACCAGCAGTGTAGGAGGGTTCCCCTTTCTCCGCAACATCACCAACATTTATTGTTGTTTGTATTTTGGATGGTGGTGATCCTTACTGGTGTAAGGTGATATCTCATAGTGGTTTTAATTTGCATTTCTCTGATGACTAGCAATGTGGAGCATCTTTTTATGTGTCTGTTGGCCATCTGAATTTCTTCTTTGGAGAACTGTCTGTTCAGCTTCTCTGCCCATATTTTAATTGGATTGTTCACTTTTTGTTTGTTGAGGTGGGTGAGCTCTATATATATTTTGGATTTCAAGCCTTTATCAGATCTGTCATTAGTGAATATATTCTCCCATACGGTAGGATGCCTTTTTGTTCTATTGATGGTGTCCTTTGCTGTAGAGAAGCTTTTCAGCTTGATATAGTCCCACTTGTTCATTTTTGCTTTTGTTTCCCTTGCCCAGGGAGATGTGTTCATGAAGAAGTCGCTCATGTTTATGTCCAAGAGATTTTTGCCTATGTTTTTTTCTAAGAGTTTTATGGTTTCATGGTTTACATTCAGGTCTTTGATTCATTTCGAATTTACTTTTGTGTATGGAGTTAGACAATGATTCAGTTTCATTCTCTTACATGTAGCTGTCCAGTTTTGCCAACAGCAGCTGTTGAAGAGGCTGTCATTTCCCCAGTGTATGTCCATGGCTCCTTTATCGTATATTAATTGACCATATATGTTTGGGTTAATGTCTGGAGACTCTATTCTGTTCCACTGGTCTGTGGCTCTTTTCTTGTGCCAGTACCAAATTGTCTTGATTACTGTGGCTTTGTAGTAGAGCTTGAAATTGGGGAGCGAGATCCCTCCCACTTTATTCTTCCTTCTCAGGATTGCTTTGGCTATTGATGGTCTTTGGTGGTTCCATATGAATTTTAGAACTATTTGTTCCAGTTCGTTGAAGAATGCTGTTGGTAATTTGATAGGGATTGCATTGAATCTGTAGATCACTTTGGGCAGGATGGCCATTTTGACAATATTAATTCTTCCTAGCCAAGAGCATGGAATGAGTTTTCATTTGTTAGTGTCCTCTTTAATTTCTCTTAAGAATGTCTTGTAGTTTTTGGGATATAGGTCTTTCACTTCCTTGGTTAGGTTTATTCCTAGGTATTTTATTCTTTTTGATGCTGTTGTGAATGGAATTGTTTTCCTGGTTTCTCTTTCTATTAGTTCATTGTTAGTGTATAGGAAGGCCTCAGATTTCTGTGTACTAATTTTGTATCCTGAAACTTTGCTGTATTCCAATATCAGTTCTAGTAGTTTTAGAGTCTTTAGGACTTTTTATGTAAAATATCATGTCATCTGCAAATAGTGACAGTTTGACTTCTTCTTTACAGATCTGGTTCCTTGTATTTCTTTGTTTTGTCTAATTGCTGTGGCTAGGACCTCCAGTACTATGTTGAATAGCAGTGGAGAGAGTAGGCATCCCTGTCATGTTCCCTATCTTAGAGTAAATGCTTTCAGCTTCTTGCTGTTCAGTATGATGTTGGCTGTGGGTTTTTCATATATGGCCTTTATTATGTTGTGGGACTTGCCCTCTATACCCATTTTGCTGAGAGTTTTTATCATGAATGGATGTTGAATTTTGTTGAATGCTTTTTCAGCATCTATGAAAATGATCATGTGATTTTTGTCCTTCTTTTTGTTGATGTGGTGGATGATGTAGATGGATTTTCGAATGTTGTACCATCCTTGCATCCCTGAGAAGAATCCCACTTGGCCATGGTGTACGATCCTCTTGATGTATTTTTGGATTCGGTTTGCTAATATTTTGTTGAGTATTTTTGCATCTATGTTCATCAGGAATATTGGTCTGTAATTTTCTTTTTTGGTGGGGTCTTTGCATGGTTTTAGTGTTAGGGTGATGTTGGATTCATAGAATGAGTCTGGAAGTATTCCATCTTCTTCAATTTTTTGGAAAACTTTCAGGAGAATGGGTATTATGTCTTCTCTGTATGTCTGATAAAACTCCGCAGTAAATCCATCTGGCCCAGGACTTTTGCTCTTGGGTAGTTTTTTGATTACCGGTTCAATTTCTTTGCTGGTAATTGGTCTGTTTAGATTTTGTGCTTCTTCCTTGGTCAGTCTTGGAAGGTTGTATTTTCTAGGAAGTTGTGCATTTCTTCTAGGTTTTCCACCCTGTTAGCGTATAGTTTTTTGTAGTATTCTCTAATAATTCTTTGTATTTCTGTGGGGTCCGCTGTGATTCTTCCTTTCTTATTTCTGATTCTTTTGATGGGTGTAGATTCTCTTTTTCTTTTTATAACTCTGGCTAGTGGTTTATCTATTTTGTTTATTTTCTCAAAGAACCAACTCTTGGTTTCATTGATTTTTTTCTATTGTTTTATTCTTCTCAATTTTTTAAATTTCTTCTCTGATCTTTATTATGTCCCTCCTTCTGCTGACTTTAGGCCTCATTTGTTCTTCTTTTTCCAATTTCAGTAATTGTGTCTTCAGACTATTCATTTGGGATTGTTCTTCCTTCTTTAAATATGCCTGGATTGCTATATACTTTCCTCTTAAAACTGCTTATGCTGCATCCCACAGAAGTTGGGGCTTTGTGTTGCTGTTGTTATTTGTTTCCATATATTGCTTGGTCTCTATTTTGATTTGGTCATTGATCCATTGATTATTTAGGAGCATGCTGTTAAGCCTCCATGTGTTTGTGAGCCTTTTTGCTTTCTTTGTACAATTTATTTCTAGTTTTATGCCTTTGTGGTCTGAGAAGTTGGTTGGTAGAATTTCAATCTTTTTTAATTAACTGAGGTTCTCTTTGTGGCCTAGTATGTGGTTTATTCTGGAGAATGTTCCATGTGCACTTGAGAAGAATGTGTACCCTGTTCCTTTGGGTGTAGAGTTCTATAGATGTCTATTAGGTCCATCTGTTCTGGTGTGTTGTTCAGTGCCTCTGTGTCCTTACTTATTTTCTGTCTGCCTGATCTGTCCTTTGAAGTGAGTGGTGTGTTGAAGTCTCCTAAAATAAATGCATTGCATTCTACTTCCTCCTTTAGTTCTGTTAGTATTTGTTTCACATATATTGGTGCTCCTGTGTTGGGTGCATGTATGTTTATAATGGTTATGTCCTCTTGTTGGACTGAGCCCTTTAGCATTATATAATGTCCTTTATCTCTTGTGACTTTCTTTGTTTTGAAGTCTATTTTGTTTGATACTAGTACTGCAACACCTGCTGTTTTCTCCTTGTTTGCGTGAAATATCTTTTTCCATCCCTTGACTTTTAGTCTGTGCATGTCTTTGGGTTTGAGGTGAGTCTCTTGTAAGCAGCATTTAGGTGGATCTTGCTTTTTTATCCATTTTATTACTCTGTGTCTTCTGATTGGTGCATTCAGTCCATTTACATTTAGGGTGATTATTGAAAGATATGTACTTATTGCCATTGCAGGCTTTAGATTCGTGGTTCCAAAAGCTTCAAGGTTAGCTTCTTTACTACCTTACTGTCTAACTTAACTTGCTTATTTAGCTATTATAAACACAATCTGATGATTATTTCTCTCCTTTCTTATTCCTCCTCCTCCATTCTTCATATGTTGAGTGTTTTGTTCTGTGCTCTTTTTAGGAGTGCTCCCATCTAGAGCAGTCCCTCTAAAATACCCTGTAGAGGTGGTTTGTGGGAGGCATATTCCCTCAACTTTTGTTTGTCTGGGAATTGTTTAATCCCTCCTTTATATTTAAATGATAATCGTGCTGGATACAGTATCCTTGGTTCTAGGCCCTTCTGTTTCATTGAATTAAATATATCATGCATTCTCTTCTGGCCTGTAAGGTTTCTGTTGAGAAGTCTGATGATAGCCTGATGGGTTTTTGTATGTAGATGACTTTTTTTCTCTCTCTGGCTACCTTAATACTTTGTCCTTGTCCTTGATCTTTGCCATTTTAATTATTATGTGTCTTGGTGTTGTCCTCTTTGGGTCCCTTGTGTTGGAAATTCTGTGTGCTTCTGTTGGTAGTCTGAGCAACTATTTCCTCCCCCAGTCTGGGGAAGGTCTCAGCAATTATTTCTTCAAAGTCACTTTCTATCCCTTTTTCTCTCTTTTCTTCTTCTGGTACCCCTATTAATGCGGCTATTGTTCCTTTTGGATTGGTCACACAGTTCTCTTAATATTGTTTCATTCCTTGAGATCCTTTCATCTCTCTCTGCGTCAGCTTCTCTGCGTTCCTGTTCTCTGATTTCTATTCCATTAGTGGCCTCTTGCATCTCATCCATTCTGCTTTTAAGTCCTTCCAGAGATTGTTTTATTCCTGTATTCTCCCTCCTTAGCTCTTGCATATTTCTCTGCAAATCCATCAGCATCGTTATGCCCTTAACTTTGAATTCTTTTTCAGGAAGATTGGTTAGGTCTATCTCCCCAGGTTCCATCTCAGGGGACGTCTGTGTGACTCTGGTCTGAATCAAATTCTTCTGCCTTTTCATGGCGATGGGCAGATGTTGCATGTGTCAGCTGGGAGAACAAAATCCCTTCCTGCTTGCTCCTCGCATTCCTCTCCTGGGAGAACGGCGTCCCCTAGTGGTTTGTGCTGGGCAGATGGTGTGTCTGATTCTTGCCTGGCTGCTGTCAAGGGAGCTCCGCGTGGTTATTGTGGGTGTGGCTGGTCTCAGGCTGCTGCTCTGCTGTGGCA
The DNA here is from genome assembly GCF_040802235.1 of Manis javanica. NCBI lineage: Eukaryota > Metazoa > Chordata > Mammalia > Pholidota > Manidae > Manis > Manis javanica. The sequence continues at coordinate 77,111,806 of NC_133156.1, read as the reverse complement.
GGGCCACGCAAGAGGGGGAACGGGCAGGAGGCTGTTTATCACCGTGAGCGGCCTCTGAGCTGCCCTGCCACCCAGCTGGTTAGTGTACCTGGAGTTCCCCGGGATTCCCAGCTGCTGGGCTGAGTGTGCCAGGATGCTTCCATCCAGGTGTGAGGCTCCTGTACCTTTAAGACTTTCAAAAAAGCACTCACTTTTCTTTTATCCCAGGAGCACCCGCTGTGGGGACCCACTCACAAATTTTACTGTTCTGTTTTGCTAGTATCCAGCACACCACACACTGTATGTCTGTGCTCCCAGTGCGGATGGCTGGGGCTGGGTATTTAGCAGTCCTGGGCTCCCGCTCCCTCCTGCTCCAACTCCTCTCCTCCTGCCGGGGAGCTGGGGTAGGGGTGTCGCTATGGTCCTACTGGGCTGCGGCTTGTATCTTACCATCCATGCTATTCTATTACCACTGATTTTGCGAGGCGCTGGGTTCTCGCAGATGTCAATGTAGCCTGGCTGTTGTCCTGTATCTTCTGTTTTCTCTTTTAGGAATAGTTGTATTTGTTATATTTTCAAAAATATATATGTTTTTGGGAGGAGATTTCTGCTGTCCTACTCACGCTGCCATCTTGACTCCTCTGACAGCAGCCTTTTTAAGTTTAACGTTCAGTGCACTGTTTACAAACCTCAAGGTTGTGTGAGAATGCAGACAGCTAGAGTGTTCAACTGGTTCTAAGATTTGCTGGGTTGCTCAGTGCACTGAGGTATCCCCTATAAACTTTCACTGGCTCACAAATCCAACTCTGAATTCTCACACTGACTCCTACAATATCTCAACAAAATCCTGCATTCTGCCATCCATGCTATTCTATTACCACTGATTTCCAATGTTATATATGTTACCACCCTAAAAAGAAATTGAATTTCTAAAATTACATTTTCCCATATCAAAAATCTTCATTATTCAAGCAACTGATGAACTGAAAATGTCCCTCACTTACAAGAACATAAATTTCTAAGAAATAAGTATGGTCTCTGAGACCGATAGTAGTAGCTGTTTGAAAGCAAAACAAAAGTAATTCTTAACCCTCTACCTAAAGTCTTCTGCTCTGATTACAGCAATGAATATGGGATTACTCAATGGGAATCTAATTCTTGCTCTAGTCAGGTGGTTTACGCAATCAACAAATTATTTGTTGAGAAGCTGTAAGGTGTCAGTCATTGATCCAGGCTAGATCTGGATATAATCCCAATATTCTGGAAATATAGAAAAGAAAAAGACAGGTATTTGCTCTCAGGAGACAGATAATAAAAAAGTGAACAAATAGGATAGTTCTGCATTACTTCAGAGACTACATAATTCCTGACTAAACCTTTCACCTCTAGTTTCTGTGTGCCAGGTGATCTGTCAGCTGTTTTTACTTCCCAGTTGTCAATACTCACACTATATTTTTCTCTAATATTTTTGCCAAATGAGCCATCACTAAACATTAGTTATCTGAGCAATTTATTGTCAGGCTCCAAAGGATGTCTAGCTCAGCCAAATTTAGGTTTTAGGAAACACATATTTTATATGATACTCTGGTTGCACCCCTCTGGATTTTCACATTAGCATAGCATGGAGATAATTGTTTTAGGAGCTAGATGGGAAATGAGTACAGATGAATACAATATGTTCTAAGCATTCCAGTACAGTTTCGACCAGTTATTCTGTATTCAACAAAATAATTCAGGTCCCTAATCAAAGCTAAAACTACACACAATCTTTTCACATAATATAGTCTACATATTTCTTAGCTATCAACCCATATTTAATCTTAGGTTTTGGAAAACTAATGCCTCTGAACAGTTTCACATAGTAGTCTTCCCTCCTTCAAGTTACATCTGCTCTAACTTCTAGAAAGTTACTCCAGAAAAAGGTGTTCAAATGCCCTTTAGATATATGAGTTTCTAATTCAGGGTTTGATAACCTCATGTAATCAGTTAACTTTGCCGCAGACTACTTAATCTGTAAAAATAGGCCAAATACAACTTTCTGCACTTGAAAACACTTTAAAGCCAATTTAGTACAGTCAATGACTTTTACAAGTTTTTGTTAAGGTATTCCATACAGCATTGAATATTGTTATACTGACCCCAAACACTCATTCTGAATAAATTCATTTCCAGAATTCGAATTCCATATCATACTGTAAAATAAACAGAATACCTCTGTTCTGATCAAACATTTCACAAATTCCAAAAAAGAGATTCCAAATAGCATGTCTGCATGCACACATACACCCACATACGTCAGTACAAATACATGTGGATGCATGAGTGCATCCCCAGAGGAAAAAGAGGTTCAAGGAACAAGTTGTGCAGTCTTTTCTTTAAAACTCAGAAAAAAAAAATCCTGACAAATTCATGAAGAATAAAATAAAAAGTGTAATGAGAAGTCCCATCTGCCTATGACATAATAGCCAAGCATGATTTTTTAGAATCTTTTCCCTTTAACTAATTTAACAAAATGTTCCTAAAACCTAGAGAGTATTGAGATGGGGATGGGGGGAGGCATATCAATTAGCATATAGTTTGAAAGTCAAATATAGTTTATCTTTATTGGTAATAGTAGCATTTACCCTAATTTTCATTTCTATTATTTCCAAAATCCTAATCAATTTTGAGGAAAGGAAGAAACAAATAACAAGATGTACAAACTTAGAATATATTCATCCTTCTTCTGGCTCATGCAAGGTATATTTGTAAAATATTTGTATGTAAAAACAAACTACATATATTACAAACAATATTTCATGCAAAATATACTTTGCATTAAATATCTACCTGGGTAAAATTTTTTTTCCAGGGCACAGAAAGATAAAGATTTAGTACAAAAGGACATTGGCTCAGAAAAACCTACCAGATGAACATAAAAGGTTAATTTTAATAATCAAATTCATAATTCATCTAATCTAGGAAATGCCAAGAATAGTTTAAAGAGATATTCCATTTAACATGAACTAATACACCAACTGTCAATAACAGTGAAGATGACTAAATGATTCTGAAATACAATATGCTTGTGTTTAATGACATCAATAGACATGCAGGAAATTTTCAACAGATTATTTGCCCAGTTATATGGTGCTTGTAAAACCATTACTAGGCTACAAATCTTACTCTACTTTTACAACTGCCCATGATCCAAGAACAAAAAAGAAAAAAAGCATAAAACATATTATTATTTTCTTAGACAGGTACATTTCAGCAAAAATACAATTTTAAGAATGTTATGCTTTTGTTTCTGGCACAGAAAAACCTCTCTAAGCATTATTCATATTATTTCTCTCCCCTAAAGTTAACATACTTTAATGCCATATGGGCACAAATTTACTTCTGTTCATTTAAACTTGCAATTAAACTTTATAACATAGAAAACTGCTAAAGTAAAATAATCCCATCCCACTAAAAGGCTTTTTTTTTTTTTTTTAAATAACATGGGTGATGTGCCAAATGGCTGGGGTGGTAGCTCATTATATCTTCAGAGAGAATCCAAGTTTGAGGCTTATCTTGGGTTCTCACACATAGTGGCAAAACCTTGGAGTGCTATCAAGGGTTAGAAAGAGCAGATCAAATGTCTGAATGGAGTGAATCCATTCAGAGGGCATTGTTTGTTTAGTAATCTAATGAGCATGCATTAGTAATCTATTGATTAATGCATTTTATTATAACTTCATTAAATAACAAAGTCCCTTGTATCTAGAATATTCTATTTCACAGAAAGAAACCCTTGTGCTGCCCAGAATATGTTCCTTTAATCTATGTCAACTCTTTTAAAATCATGAAAATTCCATTTAGTGACTGAAAGAAATAATTTGTGAAATGCTGATTTATAGGGAATGAGAAAGCTAATATATTTTCAAAGAAGTAAGCAACAGGATCTGGTCCAGCATATCATTAGTCCCAAATATATGTTCATAAAGTGAGTAGATGAGAAGATAAGGCATCCCCAGTAAGAGATGGAAGCTCAAAGGAAGATTTCTAAAGAATCTGTCACCAATATGGGACAAAAAAACCTGAACACACAAAGCAACATTCTCTCTAGTATCTCCAGTACTATCAGTAGTAAAATTTTACTCCATATGTGGTGAGTTTGAATGATGTTGTTAGAGCACTTCAATTATTCAATGTTAATAACTATACACAGATTCCAGCTGTTGGCACCATGACAAATAAGCTAAAAAATAGATCAGTTTCAAAAGCAAAAATAAACACTTCCTTTTTGAAATTGAAATGTAGTCCATATTCAATTATATCAGTCAACTTGATAAAGATCATCAGAAACTTGTAACTAACATTATATTTAATGGTAAAAGACTGAATGCTTTCTTCCTAAGGCTTAGACCAAGGCAAAGATCTGCACTTTCAATACTATTTTCAACACAGTGCTAGAAATTTTAGCTAATGCAGTAAGACAAGAAAAGGAAAGAAAAAAACATAAAGGTAGAAATAAAACTCTCCCTATTTGCAGACAACCCATGTGGTTGTCTGACACAGAAAAATCCCAAAGAATCTACCAAGAAAAAAATTCTTAGTGCAAAAAGTGTGTAGCAAGGAACACAGGATAAAAGATAAACTAAAAAATAATAATAAATCATGTTCCTATATGTAGCAGTGAAAATACAAATGTTGAAATTAAAAATATACCACTTATAATAGCTCAAATGAAATGCTTAGGTGTAATATTAACATAATGTGCATAGAACTTGCATGTTGAAAACTACAAAATGCTGATGAAAGAAGTCAAAGACATAAAAAAATGCAGAGACATACTGTGTTCATATAAGGCTCAATATAAGAAAGATGTTGATTTTCCACAGATTGATAAGGAGGTTAATGCAATGAAAACATGTCCAATATCATTAGCCATTAGGGAAATGCAGATTAAAACCACAATGAAATATCACTACACATCTATGAGAATGGCTAAAATAAAAAAAATAGTAATATCTAATGCTGATGAGGAAGCAAAGAATTCAGACTGGTCATACAATGCTGGTGGAAATGTGAAATGACAGTCATTCTGGAAAAAAGTTCAGCAGTTTTTTTTAAACTAAATATATAACTACCATACAGACTAGCAACTGAACTCCTAGGCATTTGTAAAAGAAAAAAACAATTATCCTGACACAAAAATCACGTATACAAATGTGTGCAGAACTTCATTCGTAATAGTCCCAAATTGGAACAACCTAGATGTCCATCCACAGGTGAATGGTTAAACAAAGTTTGGTACATCTATATTATGTAATCATGCTCAATAAAAATGAACAAATATTGATATATGCAACAACCTGGATGAATCTCCAGAGAATCATGCTTTGTGAAAAGATATTCCCCAAAGATTACATCCTAACTCTATAATCCCATTTATTTAACACTGAAATGACAGAATTATAGAATTTGTGAAATGATTAATGATTACTAGGGATTAAAGAGGGAGGGGGCTGAGGTGGACAGGAAGTGGGTGTGCCTGTAAAAGAGGAATATAAGAGCTCCCTGTGGTGATGGAGACATTCTGTGTCTTGACTGTATTAATTTCAGTATTTTGCTTTCAATATCATACCATGTTTTCAAGATGTTGGCATTGGAAGAAACCAAGTAAAGCTCCACAAAATCTTTCTGTATTATTTCTTAAAACTGCATATGAATCTATAATTATTGTAAACTAAAAAGTTAATAAAAATATAGAAATGCAGTTATATTTTCAACTATATTATTCAGTATATCACAGTTTATTTGAAGCAGAAATTTCTAAGTTGTAGATCTCATATTCTTTATTTACTTCATATAAATCTAATATAAGTTAAAAGATGAGCTACAGATTTTAAAAGGTGAGTAGAAGGATAAATTAGAATAAAATATGAAATTGCTTATACAATAAAAACTTTTTATAAGATAAAAAGTTTAAAAAATTTTTTGAACTTCTAGAGCAACAGTAACACAGCATTTCATTATTGTTCTTCCTCAACAAAAAGTGTATTAGTTATTTCAAAATTACAATAAAAATCAAAGATCTTTTGGTTCAGAGTACAAATATAGCATTAATTTAGTCAGATGTCAAAATGACATCAGATGTCACAAATTTGATCCAGTTATAGAAACAGTTTTTGTTCTATTTCCTGGCCACTGGTTGTATTTCTAACAAACTATCTGGCAAATGCACACCCCATAAGGAAGAGAAATAAATGATTCCCAAATCTGTTTTTCCTCCCAGAGAAAGAAATCAAGGGAGGAAAGAGCAAAACAACCTATAGATTTTAGACTGGTGCCACTATCTTTATTTGTAGCATATTGCAAAGAGTCATACAAATCATCAGGAAAAAAATTAATCCATCTCCTATATCAAAATGATATGGCAATGTGTTAGTTAAAAGTATAAAAGGAAAAAAAAGCAATAGCTGCAATAAAACTTTAACATCTGTGCCACAGAATAAAGCAAGAAACTTACACAATATCTAAGGTTGATCAAATTTAATAAATACCAATTCTCAAGAACTCTGAAGGGTTCAAGATTTTACTCTATTGGCAAGTTAAGAAGTTAGCATATAACTGTTTCAAGGATGCTGGCAGAAGACATGAGATGGTAGGGTCTGAAACAAAGGCATGTATTAACTCAAAGTACAACAAGCAACATAAACATATTTGTGTTATTTCTCCGTGCCCCCAAGTTCCAAGAGGGCAACACAATGGGCCCAGATGACACCTCTACATGCAGCGCTGCATTATGGAGTGAGGAATGTTGTATGAAGGCCTAGCACCTTTTTAAGCAGGCAACAAGCATTACTGCAAACAAGCCAGGCCCACTGTCTTTAGAAACTGGCTCAAATCAGTAGATGGATAAATCTCTGAACAGACAAAACTCAGCATGAATGTGGGGGAAAGCTCCAGACCTTCCCCAGCAGCATCTATTTTTTCGTAAGTAACAATGTTTACACCAGACAGAATTTAGAGAAACTTAAGATGTAAGTATTAATTAATTAAACAAATCAATTTCTACACAATATAAAAGATTCGTTCCTCATCTTACTATATTGATAGTGTCTGCAGTAGACGGGGTGAGGATTTAATAATATCAGTAACTGTTGAACTATTGTCTTGTATATTTGAAACCAAAGTAAGATTGTATACCAACGATACTTTAATTTTTAAAAATGTTTTTATTTTTTTTTGTTTTTTAAGCAAAAAATAAATAGTAGCCTACATGAACCCCACACCAAAGATCCATTGTATATGTTCACTGTAAACTAAATTAGTCTGTGGCCAGAATCTACCAAGGAAGAAGCATGTGTCTGCCACCTTTCATTCACCAGTGAGATTGTAAATTGCTATAAAGCTACCAAACTTTAGAAGTCTAAGACATGAGTTGAAGAAGTAGTAGCAGAAGTGTATGAGAAGTAGTTTGGAATAAAAAGGGTTAAAATTTCTAGTATGTTTCAGAAAGAAGGTCAGGCAATATAATATAGCTTCACAAAAGCTCACATCTTGCCAAAATAAGTTGTTTGGTGCTTCTAAAATTTTAATGTGCACATTAATCACCTGGATATAGTATTCAAATGTAAACTGTGATTTAGTAGGTCTGGGGTGAGACCTGGAGGTGGACATTTCTAATAAGCTACCAGATGTCATCTATACTGCTTTGAATAGACACATGTTGAGTAGCAAAAGTTAGATGTTCATTGACTGTAAAACCATTGCCTAGGCTAAGTCTGTGGTGATTTACACTTTAAATTTGTTCAACAGATAAGTGAAATTTTCTGTCACTGGAAAAAAAGTCATGTTACTCATGTATACTGCCTTTAAGTTGTGGCTAATAATAATTTAAAATTTTACTTTCAAGTAATGTTCAGTCAATTCATATGATTTTATGTTCTATATAACATATCTTTGTGCTTTTCTCCACACAAAGATATTTGGAGCATATTAGTCTTCAAAATTATCTTAATGGAGTTCTTAATTATCTGCTGGTATATGATCTATGTATAAAGGTAGTACTGATTCCAAGTTCAATTAACCAATTTAGCTCACAATGTGCTCTTCCTGCTGCTAGTATTAAGAATAAACCTAAATATATAATTCATTTCTTGGCACTTTTTAAAAGGTCTTTTGATAACATTTTAGCAATATGTAGGTTTCTGTACAAGTTCAGAGAATAAACTCATTTTAACAGGGTTGTGAAAACTTGCATGTTGAGAATAAACTAATTTGATTTCTGGAAAGAAATGTCAGGATCATGTATTAAGTATTATGTCTTTCAAAATCAGACTTGTCTTTATAAATCCTTAATCCCAAGAAATATGATTCTTTCAGAGAATAATGGCAAATGCATCTGTTCACATTCAAAAAGTCTATCTACCCTCAAATTATTTAGAATATTAATAAAGGATACTATTCATAATCAAGCATTTACATATAAAACAATGTAATATTTACTCATCCAAAAAAGGGCATTCATTTAAAAATGAACAAACATCTCCTAACTGCTTTTAAAAAGTGGACAAATAAATCAATAATACATCATTATTGCCATTATTTCTGCTGTGATTTTGCTACTCAAAATTCCTCAGTGTAAGTACAGAAGTCTGGATAACAAGACCCTGAAAACTCATCAAATAAGAAAGATCTCAATCAGATCTGACCCTCTAATAAAATTTTTAAAAGGCACTAAATCATTATATATTCAATAACCCTGATTAACAACACTGATTAATACAAAGTCAATTCACATATTATCTCCCTTGATCTAGCTAAAATACAATACCCAAATGTTTTAAGACAGATTTCAAGACAACTAAGACAAGCAAGCAAACATTCCATAGCTTATTTTCTGCTTTCATATTTAAATAACATCTTAAAAGTATATTTTCTCATAATGAAAGCAGAACCGTTTTAAAAGAATTAAAACCTACATTAACATAGCTATAATTTTTCCAGTGTCATCTTTACAAATGTTTGGTAGAATACACAACTGATTCAATCTGGGTCTGCAGTTTTTGTTGAGAAAGGAATTGGTTACATAGAACTAGAATAGTTTAATAGAAATAGTTAAAATAACCTATTCTATTTATTTTCTTCTTCTGTACTGAGATTTTACAGTTTGTGTTTTCAAGGAATTTGTCAATTTCATTTAAGTTGTTGAATTTATTAGCATAAAGTTATTTGTAACATTCCCTTACTACCCTTTTAATATCTGATCAAAGTGTAGTGATATCCCTTCTCTTATACCCAAAACTGTCAATTAGTATCTTCTGGACAAGAGTTTATCAAATTTTATGATTAACATCAAAGAACCAGCCGCTGTTTTATTCCTTTTTTTCCTTATAGCCTTTCCATTTTATTTATTTATTTTTTTTATCTTTGATAATTATTTTTTATTGAAGGGTAGTTGACACACAGTATTACATTAGTTTCAGGTGTACAACACAGTGATTCAACATTTATATACATGATAATTCTAGGTACCAGCTATCACCATACCAAGTCGTTACAATATTTTGACTATATTCCTTATGCTATACATTACATCCCAGTTACTTATTTATTTTACAATTGGAAGTGTGTACTTTTTTTTTTGTGAGGGCATCTCTCCTATTTATTGACCATTTTATTTTTAACTTATTTCTGCTCTTATCTTTATTATTTTTTTCTCCAACTTCAAATTAAATTTGTTCTTTAGTTTCTTAAGGTGGAAGTTTAGGTCATCAATCATAAACCTTTCTCTTTTGTAATATACTGAATGCTATAAATGTTCCTTAAGCATCACTTTAGCTGTATAATAGTTTTGATATGCTCTATTTCCATTTTCAGTAAATTAAATATATTTTCTCCTTGGAATTTTTTTCTTTGGCTGATGGGTTATGCAGAATTGTATTTTTTAAACAATAAAATTGGTATTTTCCATATAGCTCTCTGAGAGAATGTACAGTGTATGGTCAGAGAATACACTTTTTATGACTTGAATAATTTTAAGTTTGTTGGGATTTATACTATGGCGAAGAATATGGTCTATTTTGGGTAAGTGTTCTGAGTACACTTGAAAATAAGATGTATCGTAATGTTGGATGAAGTGTTCTAAAAATATCAATTTCTCCATATTCAAAAAAATTCAAATTCTCCATATTCTCACTGATTTTTCTTCTACTTGTTCTATGCATTATTGAGAAGGGTGCTGAAATCTGTGACAACCTGCATTTACTACTTCTTTCCGTTCTATTGATTTTTACTCTGTGCATTTTGAAAGTCTGTTATAAGGTGTATAAACTTTTAGGATTATTATCTCTCCTCTCATGGATTAATCCATTATCATGGTTAAATGACCCTCGTTAGCCCTACTAAAACTCCTTGCTCTGGAATCTGATATTACTATAGTTGTTCCAGCTCCCATTTCATTCATGCTAAAATGGTGTACCATTTTTTTCATGCTTTTATTTTTATACATTGTGTCTTTACAGTAAAAGTGGGTTTTTAGATAGCATATAGTAAAATCTATCTTTTTAAATCCAGTACATTATCTGCACTTTAATTATGATTTTTACGCCATTTACATTTAAAATGATTGTTGATATTGTTGAATTTAAATCTGACATCTTGCTATTTTTCTCATGTCTTTCTGTCCCCTTTTTGCTCCTTTCCAGGCTTCTTTCATACATTTTTAGTTATACCTTTTCATCTCTTTTATTAATTTACTACCTATAACCTCTTTGTGTTTTTTTACAAGGTCCAGAGATTACTGCATATATCTTTAGGGAAGCAGAGTCTATCTTCATATTATACCACATCACATGTAGTACAAGAAATGTACAACACTTCCATTCCTCCTCTCTTAGCCTTTGGGTTATTATCATACATTTAATTTGTACATATGCTTTAAACTCTGCAATGCACTGTAATTATTTTTGTTTAAGAAATCAATTATTTTATCACTAGCTTTATTGAGATAAAATCTCATAATAAACTTCACCCTTTGAACTGTATAATCTGGTGTTTCTTAGTATGTTCAGAGAGAACTGTGAAATCAGTACCATTTAGAACATTCCCATCATCTACCAAAAGAAACACCTTCCCATTAGCTGTTACTCCTCATTATCCCTAACCTAATATCTGTCAATGACTAAATTACTTTATGTTTCTGCTCATTTGCCTATTCTGGATATTTCATACATTAGAACCCTTCAATATATGTCTTTTTGTGACTGGTTTCTTTCGCTTGCATAATATTCTCAAGTTTCATCCTTATCCTAGGAGGTATCACTATTTCATTACTTTTTGCTGCCACATAATATTTCACTGTATGGATCTACCACCCTGAGTTTATCCATTCATCAGCTGAGGGACATTCGGGTAGTTTCTACTCTGGCTATTGTAAGTAAGACTGCTATGAACATTTGTGTATAAGTTTTGTATGGACATATTTTTAACTCTCTTAGCTATATATTTGGAATTGGAATTTCTAGGTCATATAGTAACGCTATGGTCATACTGGTCAATATACTGAGGAACTGCCAGACTATTTTCCAAAGCTTCTTCACCATTTTACAATCACATAAACAATGTATGAAGGATCGATTTCTCCAACATCCTCCTCAATACTTACTATCTTCTATTCAGAAATATTTATTCAGATATTTTGTGCATTTTAATTGTATCAATTATATTTAAAGAGATTTTTCCAATAAATTAAAAAAACTTGTATTACCAACATATTTAACACTTTCCATGCTCATTCTTTCACGTATGTCCAAATTTCCATCTGGTATAATTTTTCCTTTTCCAGAATGATTTCCTTTAACATCTCATGTAGTAATTGATATTGATAAATTATTTCATTTTTTATAAGCCTATAATGTTAGAGGTTTTTTTGTCTTTAGTTTCAAACAGTATTTTTGCTGGCCATAGAATTCCAGGTTGACTCTTCCTCAAAAATTTAAAGGTATCTCTCCACTATCTTCTGGCTTGCATTATATCAGAAGAGAAGTCTGCTGTCACTGTTATCTTTATTTTCTAAATGCAAGGTACTTTTTATCCTCTACTTGCTTTTAAGAATTTCTCTATATCGGTAGTTCTAAGCAAATTTATTACATTTGTCTCTGTGTGATTTTTCTTCATGTGTCCTCTGGGGTTCATTGCACTTCTTAGGTCTGTGGGTTTATATTTTTACCAAATTTGGACTTTTTTCAATTATTTCTTCAAAGGTTTTTTTTTTTTTTGTCACCCATCTCCTCTTCTCTGGGACTGCAATTACAAATATCTAAGGCCTCTTGATATTGCCCCACAGCTCTGTTCATTTTTTTGTCTTTACATTTTTTTCAGTTTCATTTTGGGTAGTTTCCATCACTATGCTTTAAGCTCACTTATTATTTCTGCAGTGTCAAACCTATTAACCCCATGCAATGCTGTTTTTCAAATCAGATATTGTTCTTTTTATCTCTAAAAGTTCAGTTTGGATCTTTATTATATTTTCTATTTCCCTATTTACCATGTTCATGCATTTCTCTATTTTCTAAAAACTATGTAATATATTTGTAATAGATGTTTTAATATTCTCATCTACAATTATATCCTATGTATTATTTTATGTTTGTTTCTATTAATTCAGTTTTCTCATGGTTATAGGTCATATCTTCCTACTTTTCTTTATGCCTGGAAATATTGACTAGATGCCAGACACGGTGAATTTTATGTTGGTTGCTGGGTTTCACTGTATTCCTTAAAATATTCTGAGGCTTTATTCTGGGATTGTGGGGGTGCAGTCACTTCAATACAGTTTGACCCCTGTGAGGATGTTTTTAGGCTGTATTGGAGTGATTCCTGGATAGCCTTTAGTCTAGATTTAATTTGATTCCAGTAATAAAACAATACTCTTTTGAGGAATACCAAATGTCCTAATGTGTTAGAAGATCGTTTTGCTCAGGCTGGAGGAAACAAACTATTCCTCTATTCCTTGCCCAAGGAAAACTTCAAAGATTGTTCTGCCTGCTCCTTTCCAGTGTTTTATTCTCTGTCTTTAGTGGACTAGTAAAGCATGAATTTTAGTACATTTAGATTACTCATGCACTGATTGGCACTCAGCTAAAATCTCAAAGTAGCACTACTACAGATCTCCAAAGCATTTTCTCTTTTTGCCTCTGTGTAGCTCTCTCTTCTTCAGTATACTGCTCCATAAATTTGAGCAAATTCTAGGCAGCTTGGCCTCCCCAAACTCTGAACTCTGTCTCATCAACTCAGTGACACCTCCAGGCTATGTTTGGGTTTCTTCTGCCTGTGCTGTAGCCTGGAGCCTCTCCACAGGCAATAAGCAAGCTGTTGTGCAACATCTGAAAATCATTGTTTCACATATTTTCTCTGGCTCTTTTTACTGGTTTAAAGCATAGGAAAAAATTATTCCAGTTACTCTGTAACTTGGCTGGGAGTAGAAGTCCTATGCACTTTTAGGAATATAAATATTCCCTCATTTACCAATATTCTGTCATAGAAAGAGGGCCTCTTCTCTGAGTACTATTCTAGTGCCTGGAATTCTGGAATATTTGTCTTAACATATGTCATACCCATTACATATCATCTATGGATTCTAGTTTACTTTCTTTAAAATGGGTTGAGCACATTCAAACCACTTAAAAAACACTTGAATTGAATGAAAATTTCTTTAGATTTTATAATCCTCCCCTATACAATCTCTTCAGTTATTACATTCATATCTAATTTGACAGCAATTTCTTTCAGCACTTGCCTTTATCCAATCTTTCCAAATTATTCAACTTTATTTTCCTAAAAATAACAATTCTTTTTCTTTCTTTTCAATTTTCATTAGTTTACAGAATCAATGAAAGCATAACTGGAATAAGCAAATTTGAGGAGAAACTCAGCCAGAGAGAAAGAGACACAGACTACTAGAGAATGTCCTTTGCTACCCATAACATTCAGTGTCAATCAGTCATTGAAAAATTAGTAAGAAACCAGTTAGAACTTTGTTAATAGAGCTTCTACCATATGATCAGGTTGTATCAGATAATTTAATATCCAAGGACAACAGGCTTTTATTAAATATTTTAGAGAACAGTCTGTTAACCAAATAAAGTAAGTCATATAAAATGGCATTAGTTAAAAGAGCCTGGAACCCAAAAAGGAGATTATGCCAGGGAATCCCAGCATCCTTCCCAATAAAGGTAATCATGTGAAATTAAAAAGTATATGTTCTGGAAGTGACTTTGAAGAAGACAAAGGGTACAGTTTGTATGACAAGGAAGAGGAACAGACCTCATGAAAGGATGGCACAGACAATGTCTCAGACAACAAAAAGCAATGTTCAAAGTATGGCAAACAGTCTAACACAGAATAGAGTGTGTTAGTATAGGAATTTGTATCAAGAGATCAGTTACTTCCAAATAAGAAAATATAGCATAGTATCTATATAACTTTAAAATGACAAATCAGCTAGGTTTTCTTGGAGAACTCTTAAAAATCAGTATCTTAAATTGGACTGTAAACACTACCCTCCCTAAATTATTCTTTAATAAGCTACAGGTCTAACTTATTAAAAATTACTTTGAAGGAAAAAAAGTGATGACCTTCTTAAATGTTCAACTTACTTCATAGGAAGAATTTACCATGTTCAAAATACTGATTAAGAGCATTATAAAGAATGTCTTGCCCTAAATAGTTTTAAAAATAAAATTTAGTCATATTAAAATAAAAATTGTATATTACCATAATACTTGGACTAAGAAATTCTTCACGAGTATACTGTTGGATCAAAGTTTCCAATATACGATCTGGAAAGCAGTGTGATTACAAACTGCTTAGTGGGATCTGAATATGCAATCTAATAAAAAAGAGCTAAATTTTCTTCAGCAAGTCTTTTACCTATCTTGTGCTTTATGTAGTAGTATTTAAAATCTGTACAGGTAACTTTAAAAGCCCTGCAGCACAGGATAAGTAAATGAAGTATGATCAGCTCTTCAGAATATCACAAGAGAAAGCAGTGCTTCCCTAAGGCCACAACTAATTATTTCTTGAATATGGTACCTTCAAAATTCACTGCTGAATGCTTCTAAGGCTGTTCCATTGTCCATCAGTTCTCTCAGTGAATAAACAGAAAACTTTTTTTCTCAATCTTCAGCTTAAACTTTTCTTTCCCTAGCTTCAGGCAATTGCAGCTTTCCCATGACCTTCAGAGAATAAAAGAATTCCCTTCCTTCATTTATAGTGTTACCTTGAAGGGATCTATAAACTATGATCAAGTTCTCTGGAGTCTTCTCTTTTCCAGTCTATATAAATGTGAGAATACATTGTATCTTACTTTTCAATATCACAGTCTTTGGATTTTACGGATATTTTTCCCTTTTAGATTTTTATACACAATACAGGCCTTAAAAAACTGGATTTAATACTATTGTTAATGCCTAGCTCTCCCTTTCTACATAAAATGTGAAACCCTCCAATTTTACATAAAACCTTTCTGTTTTCATGAAGTTGCAACAAGAAAAATGTCTCAAATCTCCTAATAATACTGAATAGAAATATCATACTGTCATTTTATTCAATATTCAGTCAAAAAATACAGAGTGCCAGTCCTATGCCAGGCTCTGCGCTGGGCAACAGGAATAATGTTGTAAACCTAATGAACAGAACCTCTCCCCTCATTTAGTTGATAGTTTAGAGAGAAAGAAGTATCTAAGAGAAACAGACATTAAACTCAAGAAAAACAAAGTGTAGTATGAGTTGTGACAGTATCAGAATCTCTGAGAATCTAACCTAATCCTAGATCAGAGAAGATCCCACTAAAGACATGAACATTTCAGTTATTACCTGAAAGATGAGTAGCAGTTAGATAGATGGAGGGCAGAAGTGTTTCTTGTAAAGAAAAGAACCCATAATAAAACTATGGGAAAACAAACTTCAAATAATCTCAAAGTTCATAATGGCTTTAGTTTAGAGTATGATAGAGGAAAATGAAGCTACACAGGTTAGTTTGGGCCTTTTAGGCCACATAAAGTAGCTTGAACTTTATTGTAAAGTCATTGAGAAAGAAGATAATACAGGTTGTAACTTTGGAATAACTTTTTGCCTCAGAGTGTAGCCTGCAAGAATTGCTCTTAGCCAGGGAGAAGAGCCAGAACTCCAACCAGCACCTTCCACCCATCTCCATGTGACTGAATCATCACTCCTTCTCCTGGGTAGATATTCTTCCCATGGCTTTAAGAACATCATAGTCTCATGGTTTTCCTTCTGCCTCAATGTCCTGTTCCTTTTAATCTCCACTATTGATTCTCATCTCCTCAAATTCTTAATGATGAGGTGCTTCTAGAGCTTGGACTTTTTCTCAATATGAACTCTTTCCATTGTTTCATGCATGCTGACTCATGCCTTTAATTTTTTTTCCAAAACACTATCACCATTTAAATACTATATATTAATTTATTTTGTTATCTGTTTCCCCCCTCCTCAC
Source organism: Manis javanica (assembly GCF_040802235.1). Taxonomy (NCBI): domain Eukaryota; kingdom Metazoa; phylum Chordata; class Mammalia; order Pholidota; family Manidae; genus Manis; species Manis javanica. The sequence goes on along the minus strand of NC_133156.1, from coordinate 77,095,338 downwards.
AAGGATGTGCTCTTTAGGAGGGCAGGGATATTTATTTGTTTTGTTAATGGTGTGATCTACTCAGTACTTAGAACACTGTTGGCACAGGGTAGGCAGTCTACAAATACATGTTAAATAAATGGCTAACTGAATGAATGAATAAAGGAAAGGAGCCTGTATTAAGGTGGGCTCAACATGGATGGAGAGGATTAGAGGACCAATCAGTAGGAAATGAGGAAGAGTGACAAGCTGTACACAAGGGAGAAGAGGAAACCAAGGTCATCTCCTAGGTGTAACTCCTAGGTAACTGGTCTGGGTGACTAAAACTATTTGTGACATATAGGAACACATTTCAGGACTAGAAAAATGATCAGAGCACCTTCAGTTTTGCACATGCAGCGTGTAAGGTGACTAATTTAATACCCAAGTGAAGATGTCCAAGTAACACAGAGATAGTATTAGAGGTTACAAGAGTTGACTCATTCACTGAAGGATAGTAAAAAAAAGAAAAGCAGATCTCGGACTGAGCCCTGACAAATCTAACATGCAGGACTTGATAAAAGTAGAAGCCGCAAAGGAGATAGAGAATGAGTGTTCACAGATGTAAGAAGAAAGCCAGAGAATATCTTCATATGACAGCATAGATAAGATAGTATTTTGAAAAACAAAGTCACATCAAATGTTGCTACATAAACAAAACAAGGACTAGAAATTGTTATGATGGGAGAGAGTAGACATGTTTAAATGCTAACTACAAGAAGGCAGTAGAGAAAGTGAGACGAAGGATGAAGGGGAGAAGATAACTGATCGAAGATGGGTCACAGCATGACTGTACACATCAAAATACAAAAGAAGAGGAAAGAAAAGCCAGGCAAACTTATTTTTTGTTATTGCCCACAGAATTATTTACATGCATATTACATATTATTTAAAACCTATGATATCTTTTTTAAGTGTTTGGGTAACTCTGTAGCAAATAACAAAATATTATCAAGATGTATTAACAACCACATATTTTATTCAAGCATACTTACCCTTCATTCCCACATCCAGTAGCTAACATCCTCAGCCTTTACCATCACACTCCCATCAAACAACACACAAGGTATAAAGACTGGCAAAAGATGGACACTGACTTAGAGTTCACATTTACTTGTAACTGCCCTACTTACAAGAAGTTTGGTATACACACACACACACACACACACACACACACACACATATATGACATTTCATATGTAAAATTTATCCAGAGATTACTTTTAATATAAGGGCAGAATCATGCTGTAAATATTTAAAAAGTAAAAAATAATGCATTAGGTAATATACAATGAATTCTTTTCCCTTAACATTTATCACAAAATGTATGCAATTGAGCCTACTTGTACTCTAATAATAAACACTTAACTTTAACACAGTATCTTAAATCTCTGAGTGTGGAGGAGTGGACACCCACTTCAGCAGGTTGAGGCCTTGTGTCTCCAATCTGTTGCTCTGTAGGGCACACATATGGGTTATGGACAGAAGGCAATAATATGAGTCTTAACAAATTGCTGCAGAGAAGTTAGAGTTACCTGTCATGCAGGTCTACACTGCTACAGGTCACCACCACAGCTCAAGCCATGTCTTGTTTGGAATTCTAAGTACTAATTATCTATTTTAGTTATAACCAGAAAATCTTTCACTGGATGAGTCCATGTCTTCATTTTTAAAAGTGTGTGTGTGTGTGTGTGTGTGTAATTGCTTATTCCCAATTACATTGCAGGCTCAGACTTGGTACAAATCATCAGTTTATTTTAACCAACTTACACAGCTGTCTTACTCTCAGTGGTTATTAAACAAATTACTCTCCACCTGACCTAGGTTATTAAGTGTTCTACAATTTTTATATCAGCATTATCATTTTATAGATCTTATTTGTTCTTTGCAGCTAACCAAGCTCATCAGGAAAAATCATATATTTCTCTATCATCTTCCCTTTCTACAAGTCAAAAACAGAGCAGTGCTCTTTTAATATTACCTACAGGAAGGCATTATTATTTCTTTCATCTTGCAAATGCCTTTTTCTTGATATCCATCATAAAATAGTCAACCTCCATTTGTCTTCATGTGGGAAGAATTCCCATTTACATTTGCTATTTTGCCACACATATAGCTGGCAAATGAACTATACCGAACCATTGCCTACAGCCACAGGAGTCTATAATGGGTGTGACCAGTATAAACACTTATTCTGGGCTGGGCTTATATACCAGATGATAGATGCAAATATTTAAAACACCATAAAAGGACTGGAGTAAAAAATATTGTACTAATTTGTTAAGCCAAGTTATATTTCTTCAGATCAAAAACTGAATTTTATGGTACACAGTATGCAACAATGGGTAAGGGAACAACACATCAAATGGACATTCCATGTTGCTCACCACCCTCAAAGTAGTGGTTTATAGAAAACTGGAAAAAGCAATTGAACATTTACTATCAAAAATGTTTGGAAATAAAGGCAAGAAGGGCTAGCTTAAAGATTTTTACAAGTGTATGACACACTGAACATGAAGGGAATCAAAGGCAGGTCCCCATGACAAAGATTCCTCTGCTTTTATGAGGGATCTGAGGAGGAGGGTGGGGAGAATGCTGGTTTGACTACGCAGTTCTTCCCCAAGTCACCATAACACTTGTTCCCTACTTGATGAAGCAGTTCCAGGACGAAAGCTTGAACTTGGCGTGCTGGATTCGGGGATAATCCCAAAGCAAGAAATTAGAATTAGAGCTTTAAACCTTCATGTCAAAATGCCAAAGGGCCTAATGGGATAAACTATACTTTCACCTCACACGATAAAATTGAGGTAGACAATGACTGCAGCTGTACTCCCTAGCGTCCCAAATAGCCCACTACTTCTATCCCTATGTCACCCTACCCTTTGTAAATGGGAAAGTTCTGAAGGAGAAGCACTTGCTAGACTCATATTGCTGCTGGAAAATGGGGGCAGGACTGTAGATGAAGCTGATGTCCCTTCCAAAGGTGAAATAATTTGGGTTAAAGTCAGTAACAAATATTAAGAAAAAGAAATAGTAGCTGAAGGTAAATGAATACATGGGTATGCTATGAAAGAGATCCAAAATGACATCAGTGCCATAGAATAGGCTCAGAGCATGAGAATAATATTGTGTCTTAGGACCATTATAACAGATGCTCAAGGGGATGAAGCTATGTTTGTTTTGCCGAGACTGCCTCTGCTTTGGAACCTGACCAGGTCTAACTTGAGTAGGATCAAACTGAGACCTTTTGGTCATTCACTATGATGATGAATAGGACCAACTGCCAATGAATGAATGGACTATAGTAATATATCAGTATCTTTTGATTCTTATTTTTCTGGCTACATGTATTACAAAGGACATAATTTGGGAAGGAACCTCTAGAAATTGCTCCCTGCAGGGCCATCAAATCATGCAATATACAATTCCTAACAAACTGATCACCGTGCAACTATAAAGTTTAATGACTGAAAGCTGAGAATGGGTCCTGGCTATAATGGCCAAAACATAGCTTCTGCATGCCTGTCATGCCCTACTATGCTGTGTACAAATACACATTACCCTTGTTTCTGTGGGTGGAAAGCTATTAATCAGGATAGAAAGAAAGAGTGGGTTTCTGGTGAGAATAAAGCAGCAGGCATCACACGGTGGCCTTCAGTCCCTGCAGGTAATGACTCTACCTTGAACCTGAGGAAAGCTGTGTGAGGTCTTACGACATGTTCATGCTGACTAGGTATAAACACTATCTGTGAAAGCAAATTTTATGTGTCAACGTGGCTGGGCCAAAGTCCTCAGATACATGGTCAAAATTATTCTGGCTTTTTCTATGAAGGTGTTTTAGAATGAGATTTACATTTAAATCAGTGGACTTTAAGTAAAGCAGTTGCCCTCCATAATGCAGGTGGGCCTCAGCCAATCAGTTGAAAGGTTTAACAGAATAAAATTGATCTTCCACAAGCAAGAGGGAATTCTGCCTGCAGATTGGTTTGGACTCAAACTGCAATGTCAATTCTTCTCTAGTTTTCCAGTCTGCCAGTCTCCCCTTCAGATTTTGGACTTATCCAGCCTCCACAATGATATGAACCAATTGCTTAAAATAAATGCACTCTCTCTCTATATATGCAGCCTATTGGTTCTGTTTCTCTGGAGAACCCTAATACACTATCCATTTAACCTTACTTTAGTCCCTAACACATCTACTAAAGGGAGAAAGATATTTTAAACACTAAGGGAAATAAAATATCATGTATGTTTAATAGAATTATTTTTAAAGCAATATGAGACACAAAGGAGAGAGAAGTCCATTCTATTCTACATGGATCACAGTAAGCTTTCTTAGCAGTTGAATGGTTGACCTAAGTTTGAAAGATGGATAAATATTCTGCAAGCAGATGGGAAGCGGGTGGTGAAGCAGCATTTCTGGTACCAAATGCTCCCTGCATGAGTAGAGGCCCAGAGATACCAAACAGCATGGCATATTAGAAAACTGCACGTAGGTTTTATAGCTCAAACATAGGGCGAGTGGGGACTGGGGCAAGAGAGGAGGCATGTGATAAAGCCAGAAAAATACAAAAAGGTCAATTCATGAAAGGTCTGGTATGACAAGGCAAGCAGCTTGAATTTCATTTTGTAGGGAAACACATAAAGGTTCTAAACACAGGCAAACTTGCAGCCTTAAAAATACCTCTGGTAGCAGTACTGAGAACAGGTGCAAAATTAAGGAAATGGTGGGAGGGAAGAGCACACGCATGGACCAGTATTGGGCTGCCATAACAGAGTACCATAGACTGGGCGGCTTAAACAACAGAAAAGTGTTTCTTACAGTTCCGGAGGGTATGAAGCACCAGATCAATGTGCTGGCTGATTAGGTTCCTAACTAAGTGAAAGCTCACTTCCTGGCTTAGAGATAACCACCTTCTTGCTGTGTCCTCACATGGCCTCTCCTCAGTGTGTTCACACACACACCACACACACACACAGAAATCTCTTCTTTAACTATAAAGTCACCAAGCCTATCAGATTGGGACTCCACCCTTATGACCTTATTTAACCTTAATTACTTCCTAAAAGCCCTATCTCCAAATATAATCACATTAGGGGTTAGGGCTTTAACAGGTGAATTCTGACAGGGGTATACAAGTCAGTCATTAACTGAAGTACAATTACCTAGTTAAAAGACAACAGAGACCTATGCTAACCAATAGCAGTGGAGATGGAGAAAGAAGATGTGATGCTAAGAAGATAAAACAGTAAGACCTGGTCACAACTTAAATCTGAGGTGTGACAGGACTGTGAAGTTTCTGACTTATATAACTGGATGAACAGTATTACCATTCATTTAAACTGGAAAACCCAGGGGCTTCATTCTTGGAAAATGCAGGTCCAGTGAAGAGTGGAAGTGAGAAGCATATGGAGAACCGACATTATTGAACGTCTGTCTTCTGAAGACTCAATTGTCACTGATGTGTCTGATATATGACTTTGGGCTACTTAAAAACTAATTGGTTAGTTTGTTACTCTTTTGTGGATGCTGACAGCAGACACAAAACTTCTGGGTCACAGCAAAGGACTTAATCATGGCACAGCATCAGCATATTTGCATTGGTTCCCTGGACTGCAAGTCCTTGGTGAGTAATGCAGTAAGAATCTAGATGGATGCTGTGCGCACAGTGGTTTGACTAGAAGCTTGAAGAATTCCAAGTTTGGACAACCTACCATTTCATAAAAGCTGTAAGGCAATCCTGTTCTTTGTCCCAGAGACATTACATTATCCTTCAATATCACTTGTTACAAACACAACTCTGATAAATGGCCAAGGTAAGAAGTAGGCAGGCATATCTGCTAAGACATATAGGAGCATAAGGGAATCAGAGAAGACTGCCAGTACTCACGCCCTGGGTCACTCCCTAAGTGACTCCAAATGAATTCATGCCCCAGGCAAAATACTGAGTAAGAAACCTCTAAAGAAATGGAACAAACTATTTGGAGACAATTCAAGTGCCAGAATGGATGCTGTTAACTCAAGAAAAGTACTCCCAATTTAGTATTTGAAGTGTCCTAAATAAAACAGGACTGTTCAAAACCACTTAAGTGAAGCCTGCTCATGAACCAGCCCCACTCACATGCAAGAAGCTCCTTTGAGTTTCATATTATCACCTTCTTTTCCCCGCTATATTTAACTGTGAAACTTTTCAAACATATAGAGAGAAATATAATACAATAAACACCTCTACATTTACCACCTTGATTAAATGACTATTAACACTGCCATAAAAAGCATTTTCTTTTCATTTCTGTAGGATTTTTCCCTCTCTTTCTTAAGAAGCATATAAAAATAACATGTAGGCATGATGACTTTATCCCTGAATATTTTATATGCATCACCCAAGAAAATGACATTTTTCTATATAACCATCAAAACATTACTGCACCTAAAAAATGAACAAATCTTTCTCAACTGCCCCTAAAAAGTGCAGCACTTTTTGTTTTACATTATTTTTTGAACCAAATTCATCAATGTTCACACATTCAATATGGTTGCTATGTGTCCTTGTTTATTTTCATATGCAACAATCCCCCCAACCTCCAACACTTCAATCTTTTTTAATATTTCTAATGACATTCACTTTTAGATGAGACCAGGCCAATTGTCTTTTATGTGTCCTACGTTCTGGATTTGTCTGTGTTCTTGTAGTGTAATTTACTTTCTCATGTATTCCCTGTATTTCGTGAAAATTGGAATATATATCTAAAGGTCTGATTGGAGTCAGATTCAACATATATAATAAGATTATTCACTTAATGCAATGCTGTGTACTTCGAATTGAGTCACATCAGAAAAACCATGTGAGGTTATTCTATTACTAGTGATATTTTGTTTACTTAGGTAAAGTGCTGCCAGCTAGATCTCTATTTTAAGGGACAAACTTTTTCTGTTCACAATTGTGAGAAATCTGTGAGGTGATACTTTGCTATGATGCAAATATTCTGCACAAATATTCCCTCACATTCTTTCACCTGATGAAATTAGCAACCATGGATGATCCTTAATCTGAATCAAAATTATTATCCCAATATCACTACTAACAGTGAAACTGTTAGGCAGAAAAATAGATGATTTCTTGGAGGGGTTGTGTATTAGTTTTCTCTTACTAACATAACAAATTACCACAAATTTAACAGTTTTAAACAACACAATTCAGCATCTCACAAACTACAGATCACAGATCTAGGCTGGCTCTACTGGTTCCTCTGCTTCAGGTTTCATAAGGCCTAAAATCAAGGTGTTTTATCTGGTTCTAGAAGGAGTCTGCCCCCAACCAGGCTCATTCAAGTTGCTGGCAAAATCGAGTTCACCAAGGTTGTAGGACTGAGATCCCTGTTTCCCTGCAGGCTATTAGTTTAGGGACACCCTTAGCTCCTACGGGCCTCTCTCTGGTCTTTGCATGTGGGTCCTATATCTCAGAGCAGTGGTGTGGGGAATTCGTCTCCTGCTTGGGATTTCCCTGGCTTCCCTCTGCTGCATCTCTCTTCATTCATTCATTCTCTTTGTCTGACTATTCTGTGTTTCTCATTTGCTTTTAATGACTCATGATATTACTGGATCCATTCAGATAATCCAGATAATCTCCCTATTTTAGGGTCAGCTGAGTAGTAATTACATTTGCAAAGTCTCTTTATAGCAGTATTTAGATTAGTGTTTGACTGAATCAACAAGAATAAACAGGAACCTTGGAAGAACATCTTGAGAATTATATCTACTCCAAGTGGCTAAATGATCATTTTCTTATTCTAACATACTTTTTTACTTTTACTAGCCAGTATTCCTCATAAAAAGGCTAGCTGCCTAATTCTTTCCCTTTGATTACCAATTTTCAGACTATTTTCATCTGATGATGGCAAATTAACTATATTTAAAAAAAATACGGAACCATGACTTTTTATTAAATATTTTATAATCACTAGACCCTTTGTTCTTTTGCAACCTCAAATTTTCCCAATTTTGGCCAAAGGAAGCCCTTTCAAGTTCGTTCCTTTGTCCTTTTCAAGTATTTCCATTAGAGTGTTTGCTTTCTGGCAAAACATGATGTCCTAGGATCATCTTATATTTTCCCAGTCCCAGATCTGGAATCATCCTTTCCTTCAAGGAGCCTGACTCCTTTTACTAGGCAATGCATTTAGAAATCAAAAGCTCACCACTATGTGGACTCATTGCTATTTGGGAGTCACTACTTTAAGGCTTTTTCAGTGGGTAGAACTAGAAAATTTATTTTTAAAACATAATGGGTTTGTAGTGATATTCCAAAATTAAAGTTTTACTCTACACAGGTTATCCTGACTGCTTTGATATTACATTTTGTATCTCTTTTTTCTAATCCTGAAAATCACAGCTCACAGTTGCATTTACATATTTACTTAAATATACTATATTTATTAAAAAATTCAAAATTATTATACCAATATCACTATTAACAGTGAAACTGTTAGGCAGAAAAATAGATATGAGGGGTGGAGGGTGGAGGAAGAATAAGGCCAGTGAAGCCCACTAAAAGGGACTCAAAGAGTTAACCAGATAAAACTAGAGAGCCTGAAAAGTCTCACAGTGTTAATGAGTTAATCAGTTGAAGCTCCAAAGGCAGGGAGCAAGTTGGAATGTCCAGATATTCCCCAGAGAAAGAAAAGTATCTGAGCACAGCCCATGTCTTCATTGTAGCAATTAGCTGCCATTGTAAGATTTACTTTAGTCTGCTAAAGGCCCAGCTTATTCTTTAACTTAACCTATATTCTCTTTTTTTTCCCTCTTCCTCCTGCCCCTTAATCAAGCAACTTTGTAACCAGGGCAGGAAACAAACCTCAGAAGTGTGAATAAACCTGTGTAGACAAAAAATGCCAGGATCCAGACCAACATAATCACCTAAATAACCCTATTCTTAAGATACAACTACAAAGGAAAAAAGCATTTACAAAAAATTATAAATCACCCATATACATCATGCCTTATGCTGACTACTACCTAAAAAGCCCTATAAAAGTCCAGACCCTAAACCCTTAGGGGCGCCTCTTCTCTGAAGTTGCCCACACTCCCCTTTCTTGGAGTGTGCACTGTTTTGCCTTAAATAAACTTCTCACTGTTCAACATACAACGTTTGTCTCTGCTCTCTTCCAGTGGTGTCTGTTACTTTGCTGTTTCAATCTATCCTCCAGACTTAAGCTCAAGTCTTCACTGTGTCTCTGCCCTATTACAGATAAGTACGGAGGGGTTACCGAGAGCTCTGATCTGGGCTTGCAAGTTACCGTCACGTGGGTGACCCAGACAGAACTGCAGCTATATGATCATGCTCTTTAGTAGCTTGCCTAAAAGTCTCCTTTCTTTGCCTCTGAGAAGTTCTCAGAACATAATCTCACTCCATTCAGCACTCTGTGGCTCCCCCAAACCCTCAGGTGGTAGGGACTCAGTTCCCATGCTGTGCAAACCCAAGCACACACTGAACGCCAGGTGACCCTGGCTTTAGGAGTTGGCAAGGAATATGCCCCATGCTGCGTAGCAGTTCAGTGAACTTCCCTATCTCTCTGTTCTTCCTTACTCTCTGCTGCCTTTGCAAGGCAGCTGCCATTCCCTGCTACTCTCACTTTAAAGAATTCCTTCCTCACCTCGCATTCTGACTTCTTGCATCTGGGAATGGAATTACTCCCCTTCAAAACTACTGAGTTCATTTTATTACTTCATTGGCCAACTCCCACAAGGAAGGGTCAAGTACTGTATCCAAGTGACATCTGGAATAATTATTTTTTGTTTGGTTATGTTACCAACTAGATACACACTTTGTCTTCTTTTCAATTTTATGATATGCTTTTTTCCTATAATATTAAAATGTGTATATGGTTCAAAAATCACAACTATACAAAAAGGTATTAGAGATTTCTCAATGCCATCAATTCATCTCACTCCTCCACATTCCCCATCAAAAAATAAAAATTTTGAGTTTCTTTCCAGTTATTTTTCACAAAAATAAACAACAAATATATGCATCCTTCCCCTCCTTTCTCACACAAATGGGAAAATGCAGCTGTAACTTTTTAAGATATTGGCAATTTCACCTCTAAAGGGATTATACTGTTTTTCATTCTCACCAGCAGTGTAGCAGAGGCTCTTTCTATCAACTCATCTACAGAGTATGCTGTCAAGTTTATAGATTTTTGTCAACTTGACAGGTGAGAAATATTATTTCAGCACAGTCTTCATTAACATGTCTCTTATTATGAATGAGGTTAAATGTCTTTTCATATATTTAAAGGATATTGGCATTTTTCCCCTGAGCTTTTTGTTCATGCCCATTGCCTACTGGTGGTTTTGGTTTGTTTGGTTGGTTGGCTGGATTTTTTTGGCCTTTTTCTTTTTGTTTTAGAAGATTTAGTAGTCTTTGGCAGCCTTCTTGATATCTGACAGGATATCCCAGTCTTATGTCATTTGTTTCTTGCCTAGAACTAAAATCTAACATTTCTCCAAAAAAATCAAGTTACTTGAATGGGAAGTAATATTTCAAAAATCACAGCATTGATATTGGTTGGTATTTTAAAACTATAATCATTATTATTGGGTTGATAGATTTTATTTCACTTTTTGCATTTAGATTTCTGATCAATTGGAGTTCTTTCTGATGTACATTGTGATGAATAGTCAAATTTTATATTCTTATGAATGATTATCATTTATTTAAAGTCCCTTTCCCCCCACTGTTTAATGATGGCATTGTAAAACTGTATTTCCATATGTATTTGGACTTTCTAAGTATTTATGAACTCTGCATTCTGTTCAACTGGTCTGGGTATCTGTTGATATGTCAATGCCTAAGAGGATTATAGTTTTTCTCAATTGTGTTTTCTTATTTTTTCAGTGACTATTTCTTCAATTTTAAGATGTCTAGTTACTAATACCATCCTAGACATAGTATCCCACTTGTAGAAATGAATTCAAGAGATGGAAGTCAAAAGAGATTGCTATCCAACCATGGGTTGGTGTCTTTGTCTCTACCAGAGACAAATTTGATATCAGTAATAATAAGCAGACAAAGAGAGAGAAAGGGGAGAGAAAAGCAAGAAATTAAACCTTCATAATATTAATAATAAAGGTAAACTCAAAATATTAAACAGTACAATTCTATTTTCCTTCCATGCTCTTAACATTTTCATGGCATATTAAAGAATATAAGAAGGTATCACATGTATGTATCTTATGTATTTCTCACAACAGTAGATAATTTTATTCCTATTTTACAGTAGAGGATAAGAAACATTATTTTTGTTATGTCATATAGATGGTGACTCGGCCAGAATTAGGACCCAGATCTCCCGATGGCTAGCCCTTTAAGATGCATGAATTTCACATTATATGAAGGTATTACTTATACAGATAATCACATTACAATCAAATATTTAAATACTAAAATAATGACAATTTATGTTATTGTTCCTTTAAGTTGCTCTTATTTCAAATACCTGAATATGCCCATTGGAAAATCCCTATGATACACCATTGGCCTATAGTCTTTAATAAATTCTGTTTTCAAAAATCTAAATTTTTCAGTAATTTTCCACTGTTTTACAAGATATATTGTTAAATTATGTTCAGGAAAAAAAAATTATGCCCTTAGTTGTTTTTGTAAGCATGATCCTGTCCATGACTCAATAGACAAGCTTATAAGACTACCTGATCACTGCTATTCTCTTATAAGCATAATGACAATTTATTAATTCTTAAAGTGGTAATCAGGATAAATATCAAAGGAAATGCAAAGATCCCTATTAGGAAAGAAAATCAAATCTCTTTCATTAGAATTTCTGCTGGATTAGAAATTCTCTAATAGTAATTTAGTACTGACATGAAAGAGATTGTTGGGAAAATTATACAAGTTACATGCTCAGCTTTTAGCATTCAATTTACCACTTAACATTGCAGCCTTGAGTCTAACAGAAACATTATTCCTTGGCATTCAACTCCAATATATATATATATACACTAAAGACTTCTATTTTGAAAATTACCCTTACACACCTCTCCCACCTCCTTCAATGACAGTATCTTTTTAAATTCAGATAAATTGTCCAAATTTATTAAAATCTGCATGTTTTTATCAAACTATATGCAGATAATAAAAAAGTATATATACATGTTAGCAAGAGTATTTGACTATAAAAACGTTACTGTGTGACTATAAAGAGTATTCTTTTGTGTAGTTATGGCACTGCATTCTAAAAACAAACTGACATCTCAGATTATTTTACTTACACAATAAGTTTAATTTACATAGAAATGGTAGAGCATTTCAGGAGCAAGTCTTAAAAACAATTTCTGCTGAATGACTGCTATAATAATCTCCTTAAGAGAGGAATAAACATAAACTAAAATGGCAGTTGTGAAACATATATAGTAGCTCTCAGCCAAAGACAAAACTCAGTATTTAGTAGGAAAACGCTAAAAAACCAGAAGGGGTTTTGGTTTAAAGAGTGCTGGCTGAAGTCAAAATCTGTTTCGTTAAAACTTCAATCTTAAGCCTATCAAAAACTGTTTATTAAAGCAGGATCCCAGGCAATAAATTCAAATTTGCACTATCTTCTGAATTCCACCCTATTCATCACCAAGGAGAAAAGAACTTTTCAGTCCTTCTAAGTCTAAGATGTGGTGAGATACTTTTTATAGCTTCTCACTTCATAGAACTAGAGAACTTATTGATAACATGGAATACTAAATTATTTCCAGAATTTAAATACAAAGGTTTATTTGTTTTCTAGGAATTGTAGACAATTATACAAGAGCTTACATTTTCTGGATTGTAAAATGTAAAATACAATTTGACTATGAAGGCACCATTTTCTAACAGAATATGCCACAAAAAAACATAATCAATTTCTATCAAACAGTTTTAATTAGAAAATCTTTTAAAGTCATAGAACTTCAATGGAAATTAGGATAAAATAACAAAAAAATTGGTCAGCTTTACAAGGAAGAAAATTATCATTAATATATCATTTTCCCTTCCTCCAATAAAAAATACATGTCTCTATGTTTAAATTTCTAACATTAATAAATTTCCTAAAATGAACAGATCCAGAATTTACACTATATAATGTATATATTTGTATCACACTCATTAGACAACAAAGATCATGAAGACAGAGAACGTTTCCCAAAATTGCTTAAAGACATGGATAAAAAAATACTGTAATGCAGAGGGAAGTACCTTAAGAGATATAAGGCAAACTCATGCCTTTAGTTTACTGATGCATTTTCTTATTTCATTTTATTTTCATATTAATTTCTAATTTAACTTGATTCTTGCTAAATGGAATTCATCTTTAAAATCACCTTAAATCATTTTGGAAGAAGACAAGATGGCAAGAAAAAGAGAATGGGATGAAAGGAAATTGAGAAAAGAGAAATATTTTAACAGAGAAGGTGAGGGAAGGCTTCTAAGAAGGGGACATCTGAGCCAAAACCTGAAGGCAAGTGGAGGCAGGTGAACAAAGGTAGGAAGGGCATTTCAAAGAGAGGAAACAATGTAAGATCAAAGTACAAGGTGTGAATGAAAGATAGTAAATTGACTAAATCTAACCTGAAGGCACAACTCAAAAATAGAAATTAAGGAATGTGGATGAAAAGATAGGTCTATATGTGTATTAAACTCCACTGTAATGAACTCCAAACAAATTCACTGTAGTTAAAATCGTGTCATTATTGTATATAATTAGAACTCATGTATCTCTCTCCTAAGATGTAAGAAATGAAATTTTACTAATAACCACCCTTACACAGTGAAGTAAGCCCTGAAAACAAGTAGTTCAAGTAAGTCATGAGAAGCAAGATGGTACAGAACAAATGCTATCATAACTAGACTTTCTTTCTCCAACCCTTGCGTCTGTTGTACTGAGTTTTATGCTAGAAAGTAATGTTTACTTTTGATCAGTATTTTACAGAATAAAAGGGATTGTTACTTGAAGCTCAGGGCCCACTAATCTAAATTGAGAAATACTGCATTACAAGTTAAAACCTGTCACTTGAGGCCAACTTGATCATGGACACAAATGTGAATGCAGGCACAGGAGTTGGGAATCTAGACAATGTAGAATATTTTCTCTCTCCATGTGTAATCATTAAAGTAAGACTCAAAATATTTTGACTATCATGGAGTAAGGTCTACCAAAAATAATCTGTGACCCTCTCTATGTTCAAAGAATTAGGTAGAATATCCTAAGAGAAAGGAATCACTTACACATAGGATTATCAAGACACTAGTTAGGTTTTGTTATGATGACTTTGGAGCGTACAGGCTGAAAGTGAAAAAAGATGCAAATACCAGAAAGGACAAGGTATGTTTAGAGAATGGCACCTGTCCAAGTGAATATTCTATAATCAAAATATTACCTGTTTGCAGCATGCAATTAATTCAAGTGGAAATGGGCACACTTTTAAAAATGTGCAGAATTTATTCAGGGAATTAAATATACTTAAGTTATAAATGCTGGAGAATAACATCAAGAACTGTGAACGACCCGACAGTTCACTCTGTTTACAAGCCAACTGGTAGCCTGCTACAGTTCCCTGGATGCTACCAGAAGACACTCTTCTCGTAGGTCAGACAAAAGACCTTATTACTCAGGAAAACATGAGCCTCATGTTTTCATCTGTTACTCCTGCCTCTCAAAACTCAGAGACCCAATGTGTGGAGGCCAAGGGTAGTGGCTGAGCACACAGTGGGACTATATCACACCTCAGGAACCTCAAACTTAAAAAGCTAAATGAATACAGGGCTGCTAGGAAACCTGTCCATTCTTTGCCATCAGTGGGAGAAGGGAGGAGTGTTTTCAGTACCTTGGACAGCAAACAACTCTGTCCTGGCATTTGGTGGAAGACATAATCTCTATCCTTCCAGGTTGTTTCTCATCCAAGTATTCTCAAAAAGATAGTCCAGAACAAAAGCTGTCAGTGCCTATGATCAAAAACTTGCAGAAATGCAAGAGATCCTTGGAGAACTGTCTCCCATAAACTAAGCAAAACTAAGTTTCATATTTTCTTTATGCTACTGTTTAACCAAGTAATTAATTTTGACTACTTTATTAGAGAGCCAAAAGGGAATGTAGAAATTTCAGCTTTTCCTTACAGATTTAGTTGTCTAGTTATCACACAAAACAAACTGTCCATATGCATTTTATTAAAAATACTTAATATGACACAGAATGAGCAAACTTTGGCTTTAACAAAACATTCACCTGTATGAAAAATGACATTTTGAAAGGTTCCTACCAGAGGTATCATGTGAGGACACTAATAGACTTAACCCTTAATCAAGTCAAAGATAAACAGTTAGATCTAATTTATTAGCCAAATATCAATCTTCTTCATTTGGATAAGCACTTTCATTTAACTTTTTTGAGGAATAATTGACATGTAATTGTATATATTTGAAGTGTATGTGGTGATTTGCTATAAATATAAATTGTAAAATGATTACCAAGATCAAGATAATTAATACTACTATCACCTCACATAGTTAACATAGGTAATCTTTTTTTTAGATAAGCACTTAAAATAACACTTAATTCTCCTGGCATAGCAGCAAGGATTCAACCTCTTAAAAATGTTTTAAAAAATTAAATTAAATTTGTTTCTGATACAATGATATACTATAAAATCTTAGAAAGGATATGTTTCCTTAAAAACTGCTTGAGCTGCTTCATCTTCAAAACCTTTATTCTGACTATTTAACATTGGAAAAAACAAGGTTGAAGTTGTATAAATGACCATACCTCTCCTAGAGCTTCGTATCTTTTCTGGTTCCATCTGTGCAAGTCTTCCCGGTAGTTAAAAACAAACGGTTCCCCAGTTTTTATGTGTCTTAACTGCCCTTCTACAAGATAAACAAACAATAATGCTATGATTCAGAGTACATTTATATTAACATGGAAAGTACAACAAATAATGCCTGATAAAAGTTTGAAATAACTTTCTCAAAAGTATCATTATTTTCATTATATTTTTTTCTTCAAATACCAATGTGATGCAAACATCTAAATAGTATAAAAGAATGGCCTCAAGTACTCAAATGCTATGCTTTTTTATCTTCATTTCTCTAATATAAAGCAAATTAATAAAATTTGAGGGCCTATAATGCATAAGGATCTTTACTAGCTACAGCCATGACCACAGGCCCGGTTCTTAAGCTTAAAAGCTACCTGAGGAGTAAAAGTATATATATCAAAAAGTTAAGCAACTTTTCAGGAAGTTTAACAAGAATGAAGTAAGTCACCCATCTAAAAATTGCCATAGGCAATTCATGTAGACAAGATAGTCTATATGTTTGGAAAATGAACTATTCCTTTAGGCCAAGAATAGTTTCAGAAGGTTTCAGAGAGTTCTCAAGTAGGCCTTGAAATATGGGTAGGATTTGAAATGTAAATTGAAGAGGAAATGAGCCAACACAGGTTTGGACTGTAAAGTCAGATATGATCAATTCAGAAATTTTACTAATAATGAATAACTTCTAATAATTTCAAAAGTACAAGCAATCAAGAGGCACAGATCCTTCTCTCCGATTGATCGGTAGCCTGGTCCAGAAGAGGTGAGGTCTCTAAGTGAGGCAGATAGGTTGCCACACATCTTGACAAGCGTTTTGTTTATGTATGTGCCAGGGAATGGCACTGCTTATATGATATTCTTCAGGGAAACATCCATCACATATCCACAGATTATAGAGGTTTTCTTTTTTACCATAAGCAATGCCAAACCAATCATACAGCTCAAAGTGTTCCATGGATAAGGACTCTCAGAGTTTTCACTAAAAGATTATTTTATCAGCATGTTTACAAGAAGAAAAGACCAGGCCACCTGTCTTTTTTCTTTCCCCAGGAATATTCCCCCAGTAATCAGGAGAGAAATAGGCCAGCTGTTTTAATCCCTACTCCCATCCAGCGCTATAACAAAATTGTGAAAGATGGAATAGAAAGTTCAAATAAAAGTGAACAACCCATTTTACAGAAACAAAAATAGTCTTGAGCCAAACAGTTTAACAACACTGGAGGACATGTTGTGATCAAATAGTAGAGGACTCAAACTACTGGGTTTGGACTTTCTCCTAAATGCAGTGACGTACAAGAAAAGGTTTAGGGGAAGAAGAGGAACACGATCAAGCTAAACAGATTTACTATGTGATTTTTATCCACTGAGGGCATGCAGGAGTGGAGAAAGACTTGAAAGAGAAGTTATGGCACTGAAACTGAACCCAGGAAATACACTTCTCCAAGTAAAACTACTCCACTGTTTTTATGAACCAATTTTATCACCTATAAAATGAATATTTTTAATATATAAAATAAGGACTAATCTTTATTTGTAAACTTATTTAATACTTTGAACATGAGACACTGTACTAAGTCACTATAGCACTCTTTTTTGGACAGATGATGCCCTTAAATTATAAGATGTATCTATGCTTTTCTTTCTAAGAGAAGGAAACTCTCATTTAAGATACCAATACAAGTAGACTGAAGGCATCTGCAAATCTAAACAATTGTGACTAAAGTAACCTAAAGGCACATGACATGAAGTAACGAGTAATACCACCACAGCTGAAATTGGAAATGTATTTTCTGTGAAACTGCTGTGTGAAAGAGAACTGGCTTACCTAGCTAGTGAGTTTAACAGACCACTTGTATCTGTACCTCAAAAAAAGGTTTGCTCTGTTTTAATTCTCTACTTATTTTGGATATAATAATTCTCATAAAGTGATAAAAGTTTGATTCCTTAGGAAAAATGAGCCCTGTCAACATAGCCATTAGCACCAGTGTGAAGAGTGTAAAGGTGAAGAGGGAAAAAAGCCAGCATTCTTATCCAGAAAAGATACCTTAGTCACTTATGTTACAGCTGTATTTGCAAATCTGGCATTTCTCAAAGGTTTGGAAAACCTCTCCAGTAATTGTCAAAGGTCTGGTTTAGAACACTTTAGCCTAGGATCCCCTAAAACTGACTTTAAAGTTTCATGTGTATACTCAGATGTGTGTTATTCTGGGAAGTGTTTCCATATATTTTATCAGACACATTGTGGAGTCTAGGACCCAAAATAGGCTATCAGTGGCCTAAATGAATGAATAAGCTAAAAGCATAGGACACTTTCTGGCATGTGGTAAGAATATCAGGTATTGCAGAAGATCTATTATGCTTTGGTGATACAAGTGTGCTTTCTCATAAAACTGCACCAGGCACAGGGACTGTGGGGGAAGGTAACAGAGAAAAGCCCTCACCCTCTTCATCTTCCAAAGCAAGGACATTTGAAATGGGCCTTATACAATTACAACTGGAGAATGGCTGAATGGACATTTTAAACAGAAGGAGTATTTGAAAAGCCAGTGATTTGAAAGAACAAGGTATCAGTTTGATGCTAGTAAAAAGGATCTCTTCCTCTGTTACATATTTTTTTTTGCTTAGAGTGAACTTTGTATCCAAGTTCTTACCCACAACTAAAAACTTCAAAATCCTTAGAAAAATTTAGAAGCTTCTTCAATCAGGTAATGAAAGTTTCATTTCAAAACTTTTGTAAGTTTTCTCATTATAAACCTGAAAATGAAGTACTCTAGGATACTAAGTTAGAATTGCCCTTTTAGGGGTTTAATCTTTATTGATTTTACATTTTTACTGAGGTATCATTGATATACAATTTTATATTGGTTTCAAATATACAACACAGTGGTTCAACAGTTACCCATATTATTAACTCCTCACCCCCTCTAGTGAGGTTACTGTGTGTCAACACAGAAAGATGTTACAGAAACACTAACTATACTCTCCATGCTGTTACTACTATTCCTGTGACTAACTTAAATTATGATAGAGAACTTTTGTGTCCCTTTTCCTTCTCACCCTCCCCACCTACTCACCCACCCCAACACTCCGCCCATGGTAACCACTAGTCTCTTCTGTCCATGAGTCTACTGTTTAATTTTGAGATGAGTTTCCTGTTCTCAAATGCTTACCTCTCTGGAAAAAATGTTCCCTATTAACTCTGAATTCAAAGGTGAACTGTGTCATGCTAAAAATAAGATCCTTAAAACTGACATTCTTTCCTTGGAATACAAGCATCTTTGCCTTATACAGTTAGTCTGTATTTGTGCAAAATAACATTCAGCATATTTACAAAACAAATGGCAGGTGTTTCCAAGGGTACGCGTGCATTCAATGTGTATTTGAAAGGGCACATGTGTGTGCAAAGGTGTAGGTGTGCACAAAGTGTGTGAGTGAAGGGTATGTGTATGCAAGAATGTACAGATGTGTGCAAAGACGTGTGTGTGCAAATGTATCTGATAAGAAAAGGAGAGAAAGAAGTGGATTTGTTTTATGTTTTTACTCACTTTCAGAAATGTTCAAGGAAGATGGATAGGTTCAATAAAAATTGATGTCCTTTATCCATAAAGCAAACAGTTCTGTGATTTGCCCATTCTACCAACATGCTCTGCCCCCAATCCCTGTTCTGAAAGAAGGATCCAGTAATCATTTCAAAGGAACAAAGGCAAGGGTAATCTTGGTACTCATTTGATTCTGGTTATTAAAATATAAAGACATTTAAAAAAATAAAATATTACTATTCATAAATATTTTGGCATAAGATATCTTTTATAAAAAGCATGAAAGTTAGTATCAGAAAAAAAGATGAAAGTTTCCAATATCTTCTGTTTAAACTCACTTAATACACCAGTATACAGTCACTGTAAGTCCAACCACCTATAACTGATATTGTAAATGGATACCCACTAACACAAGGATAAAAACTCACAAATTCAGTTGATGCAGAGCAACTATAAATAGAAAGCTACAATTCAAATGTTACCTAACCTATAGTAACATTACCCTTCAAATATAAGTGTTATTAATCCAATGAATCATAATTCTTTGTTCCAGAAACATCCTTACAATCGACGGTATGGTCTTCATAATTCCAAGTGCAAAGTTTATTTTATTCAGAATTTAAATAATAAATTTTAAAATAAGGATATTGTCTAAAAATATCATGGAAAATTGAGTATTATACTTTAAAATATCATCACAAACAATTATTGCCAGTCATTTCATTTTAAATAACATGTGAAACAGTAGCACTGTTCTATACAATTTAATTGTATACTATGGAACTGTATACCAATTGAAAACTAGAGAGCTGAACACTAAGGGCCGAAATACATAAGCCAAATAAAATTCATGTCCATTGGTTTAAGTGACTTGACAACTATAGGAAATGATAATTTGGTTCTTTTACTTGAGTGAAGAACTTTACCACGAACTCACAAGAAATACATAGAATATGCTAGCTGAAAAATAAAAGCAGCAAGTATCTTTCCTAGAGTTCACTTAGCATTGTTAAATAAATCTTGTATATAGCATACACCACTTACTTTCATTAAAAGCATATTCAAATCCTTCCAGGGTATCAGGAAAATCAAGAGGTGGTTCATCTTTTTTCATTAGTTCATCCAAATCTATCCTAGATAATAAATCTAGAAAAGAAATGATATGAAATTCAGTTATGCTCATTTTCAGAGTTAGTAACAAAGATTATACTTTATGTTATTTTAAATATTCTTTTATTCTATTGGATTACTTTTTATGTATTGTTTTAACTAACAATGCTATTAAATTTTCAAGTTCCCATGGTGCTTTATTATGATGAAGTATAATATCAACATAACATAAGCACTTTCAAAATCACAATTCTCAAAACAATCACAATTCAGATTCTATGAACCCTTATGGTAAATTATTAGTTTCTTCCCTTCAAAATATAGAGCTATTAATTTTTAACTTATTAACCTCTTTCTATAGTTTTAAAAGTTTTAGATATTAATATGACTTGTAAAAGGTCACCAAATCTTATATATAAAAGAAACTATTTATAAATAAAGGAATTTACGAATCTAAATAGAGGTAATATAGATTATATATCCTTTTTAAGAGAAAAGTAACAATATTAAAACATGCTAACTAGAGAAAGTTAGCTAACACAAAGCAGCTTTTATTTTTCACACCATTTGATTCCATTTAAAAAAGTTTGTCAACAAGGTTTTTAAATAAACCTTTTATTTTAGAATCATTTCAGATTTACAGAAAAGTTGAAAGACAGTAGAGAGAGTGTGTGTATACCCTATACCCAGTTTCCCTTGTCATCAACATCCTATGTTTGACATTTGTCAAAAATGAAGAAACCAAGTTGGAAAATTACTATTAACTAAGTTAGTTATTATTTAACAGCTTTTCCATTAATGCCCCTTTTCTGTTCCAGGATTCTATCCAGGATACCACATTGTCCACAGTGGCCATGTTTCCCCACTCTGCTCTGCTCTGTGACAGTTTCAATCTTTGCTTCTCTTCCATGATCTTAAATGTTTTGAGGAGTACTGGGCAGGTATCCTGTACAATGACCCTCAGTTTAGGTTTGTCTGATGTTTCTTTTTGTGATCAGACTAGAATTTAGAGGTAGACTAAAGTTGAGAAAATAATTAGATGAGATTTATAAAGAACACCACAGAGGTGAACTGCCCTTCTCATCACATTATATCAAGGGGAACATTATATCCGCAGGGCATCACTGGGGATGTTAACCTTTATCAGGTGGTTAAGGGAGTGTTTACCAGACTTCTCCATTATAAAGTTACTATTTTTCCCTTTCCATATTCCCTATTCCTTAGAAGTGATTAAGTCAAGCTCACTCTTGAGGAGGGAGAAGAGGGATTATACTCTACACAGTAGAGAACATTCATATGTATTATTTGCAAATCATCTGCATGGAAGATTTGTCTATCTTCTTCCATTTACACATTTATCAATCACTTGCTTATATCAGTATGGACTCATGGATATTTATTGTATACTTTGGGTTACAATCCAATACTACATCATTATTTTGTTGCTCAAATTGTTTCAGCATTGATCACTATAAGCTCTTTCAGTTGGCTCTTGTAACTTTTTGACATGCTCTCATCTTTTTGTTTTTTTGAGCGTTTCCTTACCTTCTGTTTCTCCAAGATACTCCAGGCCTATCTTGTATTTTCTCTGCCCCAGCCCTAGAATCAGCCTATCAACAAGTATTTAATGGTACCTTTGGGCTCATATTATGAGATGAGGCAAAAATTCTCACTATGTTATCACAGTTATACTGAAACTAAGAAAAACAAAAAGATAAACTTCAAGTTAAATTCTAAAACAATGTGTTTTTTTAAAAAAGCTTGGGTTTTGAGGTTTTTTATTCAAACTGTAATTCCTGAAGAGAAAAGATCCTAGGATATGTAGTAAAACAAACTAGTTCCTTTTTTCTACAAAGCAGTATCTCAAAAGTAACACTTTATTTCTGTCCCTCACAGAATCACCAAAATACACTAGAAAAGAAGTAGTTTGCCTACCTTCACTTCCAAAAAATTTGTAAAAAAAAATCATTGTTTATTACATACAAACTGCTATAACAGATAAACTTCAAGTCAGACAAAAACATATCACCTTCAACATGCAAACATAAAAAAAGTTTGCAAATTCTCTAGTAAAACAGAAATGTCACACAGTATGTATACTAGGCTAAATATATGCTGAAAAATTTGACTCATTAGTATACAGTTCTGAACACCATGTAAATCTCTGAAAAATGAAATAAAATATAAGACTTTTAATATCAAAAATTGGCTTGGGGGTCTAGAAGTTTCTTGCTCCTCTCTTTTCAATGAATTAAGGTTCTGGGGAAAAATAGGATTCCTTCCACAGCTCAAAACTTAGAAATCTTGGAGCCAAGATGGCGACGTGAGTAGAGCAGTGGAAATCTCCTCCCAAAACCACATATATCTATGAAAATATAACAAAGACAACTCTTCCTAAAATAGAGACCAGAGGACACAGGACAACATCCAGACCACATCAACACCTGCGAGAACCCAGTGCCTCGCAAAGGGGGTAAGATACAAGCCCCAGCCCGGCAGGTCCTGAGCGCTCCTACCCCCAGCTCCTGGCAGGAGGAGAGGAGTCAGCAGGGAGGGAGCCCAGGACTGCTGAACACCCAGCCCCAGCCATCCAGATCAGAGCGCAGACACGGTGCATGCACGGGGCCCTGGTTACTAGGGAAACAGGGTGGCAAGAACAGTGACTGGGTACCGGAGGGTAGCACCGGAGGACAAAAGAAAAACGAGAGGCCACCTTATTTTTTTTTTTCTGTTGTTTTGGTGTGGTGAGTGCTTTTTGGAAGTCTTAAAGGGACAGGGACCCCAATACTAGGGAAACAGGGCAGCAAGACTGGCAAGCGGGTATTGGAGGCCGGCGCCGGAGGACAAAAGAAACGCGACCAACCACCTTTTTTTTTGTTGTTGTTGTTGTTGTTTTGTTGTGGCAAGTGCTTTTTGGAAATCTTAAAGGGACAGGGAACCCAATACTAGGGAAACAGGGCAGCAGGACCAGCAAGCGGTTATTGGAGGCTGGTGCCGGAGAACAAAAGAAAAGGGAGCGGCCATTTTTTTTGTTGTTGTTGTTGCTGTTTTGTTGTTTTGTTGTGGCGAGCACTTTTTGGAAGTCTTAAAGGATAGGGAGCCCAAAACTAGGGAAACAGGGCAGCAAGACCGGTGAGCGGGTGCCGGAGGCTGGCGCTGGAGAATAAAGGAAAACAAGCGGCCATTTCTTTTTTCTTTGTGGTCATTGATTTGTTTTGGCAGGTGCCTTTTGGAAGTCTTAGAGGGGCAGGGCGGGACACTTCCCCCCAGAGATAGGGAATCCAGGGATCTCTGGGCACTCTAATCCCCTGGGGTGCAGGGAGCCGGAGGCCCCTTACGGAGATAAATAGCCTCCTGGCTGCTCCCGCTCCAACGCAACTCCACCACTTTGAAGCAGCAGACTAAGCCAGGTCACGCCCACTGCACCAGCGGAGATAAACTCCAGAGGAGCCAGGCAGGAAGGAGAAGCCCTGTCTGTGTACAGCTACCCAGAACAAGCCACTAGAGGTTGCTATTCTCCCAGGAGAGGAAGGCCACAAACCAACAAGAAGGGAAGTTCTTCCAGCTGTCACTAGTCACAGTTCTGCAAACTATTCCTATCACCATGAAAAGACAAAATTACAGGCAAATCAAGATCACAGAGACACCAGAGAAGGAGCAGACCTAACCAGTCTTCCTGACAAAGAATTAAAAAAAAAAGCATAAACATGCTGACAGAGATGCAGACAAATACGCAAGAGAAATGGGATGAAGTCCGGAGGGAGATCACAGATGCCAGAAAGGAGATTACAGAAATGAAACAAACTCTGGAAGGATTTATAAGCAGAATGGATAAGATGCAAGAGGCCATTGATGGAATTGAAATCAGAGAACAGGAATGCATGGAAGCTGACATAGAGAGAGATAAAAGGATCTCCAGGAGAGAAACAATATTAAGAGAACTGTGTGACCAATCCAAAAGGAACAATATCCGTAATATAGGGGTACCAGAAGAAGAAGAGAGAGGAAAAGGGATGGAAACTATCTTGGAAGAAATAATTGCTAAAACTTCCCCAAACTGGGGGAGGAAATAATCAAACAGACCACGGAAATACCAGAACCCCCAACAGAAAGGATCCAAGGAGGACACCAAGACACATAATAATTAAAATGGCAAAGATCAAGAACAAGGAAAGAGTTTTAAAGGCAGCTAGAGAGAAAAAGGTCACCTATAAAGGAAAACCCATCAGGCTAACAACAGACTTCTCGACAGAAACCCTACAGGTCAGAAGAGTATGGCATTATATATTTACTGCAATGAAACAGAAGGGCCTTGAACCAAGGATACAGTATCTAGCACGACTATCATTTAAATATGATGGTGGGATTAAACAATTCCCAGACAAGCAAAAGCTGAGGGAATTTGCTTCCCACACACCGTCTCTACAGGGCATCTTACAGGGACTGCTCTAGATGGGAACACTCCTAGAAAGAGCACAGAACAAAACACCCAACATATGAACAATGAAGGAGGAGGAATAAGAAGGGAGAGAAGAAAAGAATCTCCAGACAGTGTATATAACAGCTCAATAAGCAAGCTAAGTTAGGCAGTAAGATACTAACAAGAATAACCCTGAACCTTTGGTAACCACGAATTTAAAGCCTGCAATGGCAATAAGTACATATCTTTCAATAGTCACCCTAAATGTAAATGAACTGAATGCACCAATCAAAAGAAACAGAGTAATAGAATGGATAAAAAAGCAAGACCCATCTATATGATGCTTACAAGAAACTCACCTCAAACCCAAAGACATGCACAGACTAAAAGTCAAGGGATGGAAAAACATATTTCAGGCAAACAACAGAGAGAAGAAAGCAGGGGTTACAGTACTAATATCAGACAAAATAGACTTCAAAACAAAGAAAGTAACAAGAGATAAAGAAGGACACTAAAGGGCTCAGTCCAAAAAGAGGATATAACCATTCTAACTATATATACACCCAACACAGGAGCACCAGCATATGTGAAACAAATAGTAACAGAACTAAAGGGGGAAATAGACTGCAGTGCATTCATTTTAGGAGACTTCAACACACCACTCACCCCAAAGGATAGATCCACCGGGCAGAAAATAAGTAAGGACACGGAAGCACTGAACAACACAGTAGAGCAGATGGACCTAATAGACATCTATAGAACTCTACATCCAAAAGCAACAGGATTGACATTCTTCTCAAGTGCACATGGGATATTCTCCAGAATAGACCACATACTAGGCCACAAAAAGACCCTCAGCAAAATCCAAAATACTGAAATTCTACCAAGCAATTTTTCAGACCACAAAGGTATAAAAGTAGAAATAAATTCTACAAAGAAAACAAAAAGGCTCACAAACACATGGAGGCTTAACAACATGCTCCTAAATAATCATTGAATCAATGAACAAATTAAAATAGAGATCAAGGAATATATAGAAACAAATGACAACAACAACACACAGCCCCAACTTCTGTGGGACGCAGCAAAAGCAGTCCTAAGAGGAAAGTATATAGCAATCCAGGCACACTTGAAGAAGGAAGAACAATCCCAAATGAATAGTCTAACATCACAATTATTAAAATTGGAAAAAGAAGAATGAGGGCTAAAGTCAGCAGAAGGAGGCACATAATAAAGATCAGAGAAGAAATAAACAAAATTGAGAAGAATAAAACAATAGCAAAAATCAATGAAACCAAGAGCTGGTTCTTTGAGAAAATAAACAAAATAGATAAGCCTCTAGCCAAACTTATTAAGAGAAAAAGAGAATCAACACAAATCAACAGAATCAGAAATGAGAACGGAAAAATCACGACAGACTCCACAGAAGTACAAAGAATTATTAAAGACTACTATGAAAACCTATATGCCAACAAGCTGGAAAACCTACAAGAAATGGACAACTTCCAAGAAAAATACAACCTTCCAAGACTGACCAAGGAAGAAACACAAAAGTTCAACAAAGCAATTACAAGCAAAGAAACTGAAACGGTAATCAAAAAACTACCCAAGAACAAAGCACACGGGCTGGATAGATTTACCTCGTAATTTTATCAGACACACAGAGAAGACATAATACCCATTCTCCTTAAAGTTTTCCAAAAAATAGAAGAGGAGGGAATACTCCCAAACTCATTCTATGAAGCCAACATGACCCTAATACAAAAACCAGGCAAAGACCCCACCAAAAAAGAAAATTACAGACCAATATCCCTGATGAATGTAGATGCAAAAATACTTAATAAAATATTAGCAAACCGAATTCAAAAGTATATCAAAAGGATTATATACCACGATCAAGTGGGATTCATCCCAGGGATGCAAGGATGGTACAACATTCGAATATCTGTCAACATCATCCACCACATCAACAAAAAGAAAGACAAAAACCACATCATTATCTCCATAGATGCTGAAAAAGCATTCGACAAAATTCAACATCCATTCATGATAAAAACTCTCAGCAAAATGGGAATAGAGGGCAAGTACCTCAACATAATAAAGGCCATATATCATAAAACCACAGCCAACATTATACTGAATAGCGAGAGGCTGAAAGCTTTTCCTCTGAGATCGGGAACTAGACAGGGATGCCCACTCTCCCCACTGCTATTTAACATGGTACTGGAGGTCCTAGCCATGGCAATCAGACAAAACAAAGAAATACAAGGAATCCAGATTGGTAAAGAAGTTGTTAAACTGTCACTATTTGCAGATGACATGATATTGTACATAAAAAATCCTAAAGACTCCACCCCAAAACTACTAAAACTGATATTGGAATACAGCAAAGTTGCAGGATACAAAATTAACACACAGAAATCTGTAGCTTTCCTATACACTAACAATGATCCAATAGAAAGAGAAATCAGGAAAACAATTCCATTCACAACAGCATCAAAAAGAATAAAATACCTAGGAATAAATCTAACCAAAGAAGTGAATGACCTATACTCTGAAAACTACAAGTCACTCTTAAGAGAAATTAAAGGGGACACTAACAAATGGAAACTCATCCCATGCTCAAGGCTAGGAAGAATCAATATCGCCAAAATGGCCATCCTGCCCAAAGCAGTATACAGATTTGATGCAATCCCTATCAAATTACCAACAACATTCTTCAATGAATTGGAACAAATAATTCAAAAATTCATATGGAAACACCAAAGACCCCGAATAGCCAAAGCAATCCTGAAAAAGAAGAATAAAGTAGGGGGGATCTCACTCCCCAACTTCAAGCTCTACTACAAAGCCATAGTAATCAAGACAGTTTGGTACTGGCACAAGAACAGAGCCACAGACCAGTGGAACAGATTAGAGACTCCAGAAATTAACCCAAACATATATGGTCAATTAATATTTGATAAAGGAGCCATGGACATACAATGGCAAAATGACAGTCTCTTCAACAGATGGTGCTGGCAAAACTGGACAGCTACATGTAGGAGAATGAAACTGGACCATTGTCTAACCCCATATACAAAGGTAAACTCAAAATGGATCAAAGACCTGAATGTAAGTCATGAAACCATTAAACTCTTGGAAAAAAACAGGCAAAAACCTCTTAGACATAAACATGAGTGACCTCTTCTTGAACATATCTCCCTGGGCAAGGAAAACAACAGCAAAAATGAGCAAGTGGGACTACATTAAGCTGAAAAGCTTCTGTACAGCGAAAGACACCATCAATAGAACAAAAAGGAATCCTACAGTATGGGAGAATATAGTTGAAAATGACAGATCCGATAAAAGCTTGACATCCAGAATATATAAAGAGCTCACACGCTTCAACAAACAAAAAACAAATAATCCAATTAAAAAATGGGCAGAGGAACTGAACAGAGTTCTCCAAAAAAGAAATACAGATGGCCAACAGACACATGAAAAGATGCTCCACATCGCTAATTATCAGAGAAATGCAAATTATAACCACAATGAGGTATCACCTCACACCAGTAAGGATGGCTGCCATCCAAAAGACAAACAACAATAAATGTTGGCGAGGTTGTGGAGAAAGGGGAGCCCTCCTACACTGCTGGTGGGAATGTAAATTAGTTCAACCATTGTGCAAAGCAGTATGGAGGTTCATCAAAATGCTCAAAATAGACTTACCATTTGACCCAGGAATTCCACTCCTAGGAATTTACCCTAAGAACGTAGCACTCAAGTTTGAAAAAGACAGATGCACCCCTATGTTTATCGCAGCACTATTTACAATAGCCAAGAATTGGAAGCAACCTAAGTGTCCATCAGATGAATGGATAAAGAAGATGTGGTACATATACACAATGGAATATTACTCAGCCGTAAGAAGAAAACAAATCCTACCATTTCCAACAACACGGATGGAGCTAGAGTGGATTATGCTCAGTGAAATAAGCCAAGCAGAGAAATACCAAATGATTTCACTCATCTGTGGAGTATAAGAACAAAGGAAAAACTGAAAGAACAAAACGGCAGCGGAATCACAGAACCCAAGAATGGACTAACAGGTACCAAAGGGAAAGGGACTGGGGAGGACGGGTGGGTAGGGAGGGTTAAGGGGGGGGAAGAAGAGGAGTATTAAGATTACCATGCATGGGGGGTGGGAGAAAGGGGAGGGCTGTACAAGACAGAGAAGACAAGTAGTGATTCTATGGCATTTGCTGTGCTGATGGACAGTGACTGTAGGGGAGTTTATGGGGGGGGGACCTGGTATAGGGGAGAACCTAGTAAACATAATATTCTTCATGTAAGTGTAGATTAAATGTAACAAAAAAAACAAAGAATGAAAGAGAAGGGGGATTACTCCCTGAAAGGATAAAACTAACTGTAAATCAACGATTAATGCATGCTTTAAATATCCTTAATTTTGATCACTTAAAGAGTGTCAGATGATTGGCTATGGAGGTACACTTTTCTGATAATATTCCTCTCTCTCAAAAAAAAAAAAAGCAGTTCCTGTGTGGTGACCTCCTATGAGTTCTACACAATGGTATAAAGGGCATATCAAAGTGTGGGCAAAGGGTCTGTTTGTGTTTATACAGAGGATCAAAGCCTAATCTGGCTATCCAGAAAATGAACTAAGATATGATATGAAGAAGAACTTCCAAAATCAGCACTCTCTGGAAGTCATACCAGAAGATGATCATCAAAAAACCTCAACAAAGATCCAGGCGATGCTGCAGTTGTAGCTGCATTCATCCCACCGTTTCCTGGACTTGCCATTGAAATGAAGAAGGAGATATCTAAGCTGGCCTGTGCATACAGTAAGACAACAAGTTTGACTGGATATAGTGTTGGAACTCAACCAAAAATTAGGAGAACTGCAAGTTGTAGCACTCCAAAATCTTACAACTACAGACTATCTACTGTTAAAAGAACATATGGGATGTGAACAGTTCCCAGGAATGGGTTGTTTTAATTTGTCTGATTTCTCTCAGACTGTTCAAGTACAGTTGGACAATATTATATCACAGACAAATTTTCACAAATGCCTAGGGTGCCTAACTGGTTTTTTTGGCTTCACTGGAGATGGCTGGTAATTATAAATCTGCTTTGGTTATGTAACTGTATTCCTATTATGTTAATGTGTGTGCACAATTTAATTAGTAGTTAAAACCTATACATGCTTAAGTTACCCTACAAAAGATATGTCAAAGAAATAATCAATCTTCCCATGTTTTCTTCCATCTGCTACCTCTATAGCTTTTCTCTTCCTTCCTAATTACAACCCTTAAATAGAATTGGTGCCTCATATACAATTCACCAAGTATCATAATTCCTCCAAGTGGTAAAGATACCTCAAGAGAAATGCTGGGCATAGAAGCCACAGGGCATAAATCTGCAAAGAAGTAAAAAGCTAACCTTTTCAAACAATATGGTTCTCTCTCACTTACCAACTTTACATTTCCCTGTATGGCCCCGGAAGATGACTGGTTAGCCAGAGACAGGTAAGATTCCTCAAGGGAGG
Source organism: Manis javanica (assembly GCF_040802235.1). Lineage (NCBI taxonomy): Eukaryota > Metazoa > Chordata > Mammalia > Pholidota > Manidae > Manis > Manis javanica. The sequence goes on along the minus strand of NC_133156.1, from coordinate 77,064,850 downwards.
AACAACCTAAGACAGGCACAGTCACAGGGGGGCCATCAGGTGAGAAATTGGGGATCAACAGAGGTGAGGCTTAGAACCTCATCCCCCACTATTTTGAGAGCAATCTTCTGCATCCGTGGATGTTTTATTGCCCTTGTCTAGCTTGGATTAACACATAGTCTACAGGCACACACCTGATCATCTACATTTGCTCTCTTACGACACTAAACTATGTTTTCTACCTTTATCTTGCATCTACCTACCACTTCAGCATTTTATTAAAAAATAATAATAATAATAATAATAATAAAGGGAGAAATGTGGGATCCACATATAAATCAAGGATAAAAATCAAACGAATGTTCATATTTGACCTGATTGTTTATAGTTCATAATGAGTGATCAAAAACCTAAAGTTTTTGTGATGACTGCCCTTGTACTGTTCACCATGTAAGAACTTATTCACTATGTAAGAATTTGTTCACCATGTAAAAACTTGTTCGTTATGCTTCAGAAGATTGGAGACTAACGAGAATTAGGCTGGGGGTGGATTAATGATTGTACATTGAGCATTGACTCCCCTATACAGAATTTTATTGTTGTTAACAACCATTCGATCAATAAATATGAGAGATGCCCTCTCAAAAAAAAAAAAGATGAAATCATGACTCTCATACAGATACAAAATGAACACATTCTAAAGATTTTATCTAACAGATTAATATTAAATTGTTTCACAGGAGAAATAAAGGAAGCACAAATTTATATGAAAAAAACTTAGAAATCTTTTAATCAGACACACCGAAAACATCCCATCCAATATGTAAGCAGATGTATTATGTCAATAGCCATTTCTCTATCATCTCAGATTAAGAAATACAACCTATCATCTATATACCATTTTAAAGATTTCACAAACTTTACCTCATTTGATCATCACAATAATCATTATAAAATAGTTGCACATATTATCATTTACACTGTCTTTCAGACAAGGAAATGAGCAGAGGAAAAATGGTTTGTCCAAATTACACTTTAGTAGTATAGTGGGATTAATAAAATAAGCATATTTCCCAATACCTAACTCAGTGTTCTTTCAAAATCACCGTACTTATTCTATGCGCCATATCAGCCCTAAAATGTTGTGCCCCTTCTCTTAATTATCTTATAAAGCATAAATTTATGTATACAAAAATATAACCTAACTTGGTTCAAAATGTTCCTTTGAATGATAAAATGAACAACTAAATAAATAGGCATTCCTCAAACTTCTATCAACTGGAGAACCAGATACTGATATTTTTTATTTTATTAGTATTGAGAAGACAAAGAGAAAGGAATTGTAATAAATTGTTTTTTTCTGCTTTGAAAATGAAGTGATATTGCTGCATTTCACACAGAGATTGGGCTCTAAAGGCAGTGGATTAGGTAAAAATCAAGTATAACAAAATGTCTGCATTGAAAATCCCTTCAAATACCTATAAAATACTGCACAACTGAATTCATATAACCTAAATATGCATCAGATATGACACAATTATTTTTTCTGAAACATGCCTCTGGTGACTACAGTGATTCAGCAACAAGAATTCTAAATTTTACCTAAGCATATGCAATAACTGGATAAAAATAGTATTTGATACCCATAAGAATTGAAAACAGAGACTCAAACAAGTATATGTACACCCATGTTTACAGAAGCATTATTCAAAATAGCCAAAAAATGGAAGCAACCTAAGTGTCCATAGACAGATGAATGGTGTGATAGTTAATTTGATGTTAATTTCTGACTGGGCCATGGGGTGCCTGGATATTTGGTTAAACATTATTCTGAGTGTGTCTGTGAAGGTGTTTTTGGATGATATTATTTGAATCAGTAGACTGATTGAAGCAGACTTCCCCATCCTCTCACCCCAATATGGATGAATCTCATCTGATTCGTTGAAGGCCTGAATAGGACAAAAAGGCTGAGTAAGAATTCCTACTCTCTGATGACTATCATTTGACTCTTGCCTTCAGAGTTAGACTCAGACTGCAGCTTACATAACTGGATCTCCTGGTTCTCAGGCGTTCAGACTCAGACTAGAACTGTACCATCAACTCTTCTGGGTCTACAGCTTGCCAACAACAGCCTCATAATTCTTCTGGAGAACCTTGACTAATCCAGCCTTCAGTACCAAGAGCGGTTCTAGAGCAACAGAATGCATAGATGAGTTTTCTGAGTTGGTTCTGAGGTTTCCAAAACTGGGTCTCCAATCTGATTGGACTTAGGGACACTACTGACTTTATTTGGTGGTAGAGAGAGCACTGATAGTCCATGGGCGAGCTGGCAATAGAGATATACACAGTATCTTCACTGGAAATTCTTAACCAACCACTTACAAGAAGTAAGGTGCTAAGTGACAGTATATGATAGTTTTGAACACTTTTGGAAAACTAATATATAACATGATCTTGGCTTGCTGCTCTAAGTGTCTCTGGACAAAGTCATGAAAGAGAAGGACAAACTCAGGGATTCAAATTCCCAGCTCAAGTACAACATAAATCACCTGAAAATTCTATATGTGCCCTGAAGGAGACTCACCTTCTACAGCAGAAGGGAAGGTTGCTGAAAATCAAACACAGAATCTCATCCTGGAACTGACTACATTACAAGGCAAACAGAACTACCAGACCCACAGGTGTCTATTAAAAGGAGGGCACTGATTGGGAAAAAATGGGATCCTGCAAGGTGGAATGGTGACATGCAGGAAAATCCTGATGAAGCTGGGGACGATGAGCCTTTAAATTCTGACTAAGTGCTCTTTGCCAGTTGAAGATGCCTACCCACCCACAGTGGAAGGTCTCTTGACCCTCATAGAGGGAATTAACCTGCATTGCCTGAGGGAACTGTAATGGCTTCCCAAGGCAGCTGCCATGCAAGACAAAGCTGTTTCTCCTCAGGACGTACCCCGTAAACCATCCCTTTGCTTCTAGACTTTCAACTAGACTCAAGCCCCACTAGGTTCCCAAAGAACTACTTAGATTTTCGAATTGATACCGACAGAAATCCAGGGAACATATCTGGGAATCTTTAAGATGTAGGATAATGCTGGAAGGAACAATCAGGTCTTATTTATTGATACAGGCTCACAAAGAAGAGATTCAGAGTTTAATGTTGCAGTTTGGGGTATTCGGAAGGGCGCTAACAATTTTTTTGATTAGTTGGCTGAAATACAGAACAAAAAGTGGCCCACAGTGGGCAAATTATGAATACCAGACTTACTTTGATTTAACATAGAGTCAGGGATTCCAAGGTTTAGAGAGAGAGGAATGTTAAGAGTAGATTTGTCATTGAAGACCTTCTCATCCACAATGGGAGAGTCTAGAAGATAAATCACTACTATGAGAAATGAATTTGTGAGACAAATAGTGGCATCAGTGAAGAGCTCTGTGATGGTTCTTCTCTTATGTCAGACATTACAGTGGGACAGAAGTCACGGAATTGGGAAACCTAAGTGCAAGGGGAGTGTTGGCTCCCAGGCTGGCAGCTGCCAAAGGTAAGGTGGGCACGTTTACCTTAACAGACAGCAGAGTCAGAACAACAATCATTATATCCTGACTTGCACAGACCTATGATATTGGCTAGAAGTAAAATAAGATAGGCAACCAACTAAATTCTTACTTGATACATGTAAGCAGAAATGTTCTAGGTCAAATGAAAGTCTAACTTGAATCATAAAAACAAAGTCACAGTCAATTCCCAGACTTCAACCCAACTACTGAACCAGAACTTCAGAGAAGGGGAGATGGGGCCCCCTTAAGGACTGACCTTGCGACACTGCTGTCTTGTCAATGGGTTTCAGCCCCAGGCAAGTTCACGATGGATTCAGTGAGACCAAGGAATGACAATTGTATGTTCTTGGGGTGAAAGAGTTTATTACCTGGCTTGTTCTCCCAGCAATAGTTCAAGCACTAGAATTACATCTGCATCCAACAAGTCTGATCTGTAATCATCCTTCCAATCTGGCTCCCCCAGAGTACTGGGTAGAGCTTTTTATATAGTGACTCAGTCAGTAACAGCTTATTGCCTACGGGTGTAGAAGTAGTAGCCTAACAGCAGCCCAGTTACATCATCAAGTAGTTTAGGTTCAGGTGAGGAACCTGGCCATAGGAACCTTCACTTTATCCACACTCCACCCCTCCAGGATTTTCACCTCACAATCTACATGCTCTCAATCTTCCGCAACAGTCCCTGTGTGAGAAAGATGGAACATTGTAACCAGATTCCACAACAGCAAAAGAGGATAACAACAACATAGAGATAATTACAAAAATTAAAATGTAACAGAATTTTGATACAGGTAACAAAAATTATGATAATCCTCAAGCTTGAGGAGGTTATTTCAGCTATACTCAAAATCAGTTCTACTCAGATGAGTTCATGACTCACACTTAGTAGTGGTACTGATAGGAGCTCCATGCAACCCAAAAAGTAGCAGTTTTTTTGTTAGGGTGTGCACAATCCACAAAGACCTTAAGGGCAATAAGAAACAAGTTTTAATGACACCAACATAGGCAAATCTTGTCCATCAGGTAGGTCAAGATGCATGCAAGAGTGTGGTCCTGTGATAGGACTGTAGCAGGATGGGGGGGGGTCCCTTCCAGGTCTAGTATACCATAACTTTACCCCTTTCCCCATGGGGGTTACTGAGGGATCTATTATAGTGCTACTAGAGCTGTATGCACTGGCCATAATGATAAAACAAACTCTACGATAAGATGTTCTTATTTTCTGGCTGTTCAGGATACACTACTGTGATCTTCGGCAGCCACTCTGCTGTTACTCCAGGAATACGCAGGAGGCCAGCTTCGAGGCCTCATCTGCAAGGTGCCAGGAGGGCTAGCCATCATTGATCCATGTGTCAAAACGTCCAAGGCTACATCCACTCAATGGAGTCTCCAGGGTTTAGTGCAGTTGGTGATGGCAGCAAGATATTATTCTGGTGGCAAACCTTAGCTTCAATGATTTTTTCCTTAGTTTGTACTTGCAGTTGTACAGGGGAGGCAGCAATATGCATTAGCATGTCTATGGGGTAAAGGGCTCCATTTCGGGGTTTCTCATTCAAATGCCATAGCCCTATCCATAAGCATACTGATCATCCCTACAGATGACTGCTGTCATTTTTTTATGCCTAGTTCCCATAACACCTGTTGGAGCTCAGCATACATCTGCCATCTAGCAAGGGAGGATGGTAAATCACCCTGACTGGGCCATACAGCATGAAGTGCAGCCATAAGCCAATTGAGGAGGGAGTGATTTCCTGGGGTCTGATGTGAGTTTTGTAATCACTGCCTCAAGGCAGGCGGCACTGTCAGGAAAGACAGCTTTCCCATCTCTGATCCCGACAGAACAATTCCATCCACCCTTAAGTCCCACAGCCACCAACTCAGCCTGAGTATAGGGGCGGAGCATTGAGTGCTCTACCACCTGGGGAGGGGGCTGCTCCTCTCCTTGGGGAACCCTCCATTGCTGTGTCTTTATTTTCTTTACAACCACTGGGCATGCTTTCAACAGAGGAGGAGTCGGTGCCTTGGACACCACCCCTTCATCCTGCTCCAGCTCCTCAATTTCTGGGGCTGATGGCACCTTTCTCTCCCCTTGCCTGAGTGCCTCCTCTGCTACAACCTTTACCTTTTCTACTGTGCCTCGCAGCAATGCCAGCTCAGTCTTCAGAAGGTCTCTTACCTTTAGCTCAATGCTTCGCAGCTGATGTTCTCCTGCCACCTCCACCTGTGCTTCCCTCAGGAGTTCGTCTTTTTCCTTTATGGCCTTTTCCTTCTTTAGAGCACCTGGCAGGTCTGCTGTCTCATTCTGTAAGGAATCTTTTACCTCTTCAATGGCACCTTGTTGCCAGCATTCTCACACTGCCTCTTCCTGTGCTTCTTGCAGGGATCCATCTTTTCCCTTCACAGCTTTAACCACTTCCATAGTACCTCATAGCAACGCCATTTTAGTCACCAACAAATTTTTTACCTCCTAAACACCACCTAATAGCTGGGGTTCTTGTGCTGCCTCTTCTCATATCAATGTCATTTCATTCTTCAGTGAATCCACAGCAGTTTCAGCTCGTGTTCTTGTGCTGCCATTTCTTGGGTCTCTTTCAGGAGCATGTTCTTCTCATCTGTAGACTTTTTTAATACTGTGAGAAGCAGCCAACCCCCAGTTTCTGCCTCTTCACAGGCACTCTGTTTCTCAAAGGACTAACTTACTATACCAAGGGCCGCCCCTACTGACTCAGGTGTCACCTCCACTTGCCTCCAGCCCTGGGAGGGGCCCAGTCCTCTAGGAGGCAAGCCACCTCAGACCATATACCCATTGGCAGAAAATCGATCGTCTCCCCATTCATAGGGGCAGCCTGCTGAAGCACCCCACCCATAAAGGTAGCCTGTTCTTTTCCTTGGTCATCAGTGAATCCTGCTGATGTCGCCAATTGTCTTGCCAATGGGTTTCAGCTCCCCCAGCAAGTTTGCTATGGATTCAGTGTGACCAAAGAAATGATAGTAGAATGTTTCTTTGGGGTGAAAGTGTTTATTACCCGGCTTGTTCTCTCAGAGGTAGGTCGAGCAAAAGCATCTCTGCCTCTGTCCAGAGCACTCAGCCAAGCTTTCTATATAGTACAATAATAGTGTATTGCCTAAAGGTATGGAAGCGGTAGCCTAGCAACAAGCCAGTTACATCATCAGGTGGTTTAAGTTCATTGTGGATCCTGGCCATAGGAACCCCAAGTTACCCATACTCCACCCCTCCAGGATTCTTGCCTTACAATCTACATGCTCTCAATCTTCCACAATGGTCCCTGTATGAGAGAGCTGGAACAACAGAGGATAAGAACAACTTAGAGATAATAACAAAAATTAAGATACAACAAGATTTTGATACAGGTAAAAAAAATTATAATAATCCTCAAGCCAGCAGAGCTTCCTAATAACAGAAATTATAATAATCCACATGCCACAGAAGTTCCCAATCCACAAAGACATTTAGGGGCGATAAGACACATGTTTTAATGACACCAACACAGGCAAATCTTGTCCATCAGGTAGGATGCATACAAGAGAGTGGTCCTGTGATAGGACTGTAGCAGGAAGTGGGTCCCTTCCAGGTCTAGTATACCATACTTGTACTCCTTTCCCCATGGGGGTTACTGAAGGGTCTATATATAGTGCTACTGAAGGTGCATGCACTGGCCCTAATGATAAAACAAAACTCCCCGGTAAGATGCTCCTACCTTCTGGCCATTCAGAATATACTACTGTGACCTTTGGGGGCTCCTCTGCTGTTATTCCAGGAATACACAGGAGGCCAGCTACCAGGCCTTGTTCCCAGGGTGCCAGGAGAGACAGCCATTATTGGTCCATGTGTCAAAAGGTCTAAGGCCATGTCCACTCAATGGAGTCTCCGGGGTTCATGCAGTTGGTTTTGGCAGCAAGATGTTATTCTGGTGGCCGAACCTCGGCTTCAGTGATTCTTCCTTGGTTTGTACTTGCAGTTGTATAGGGGAGGCAGCCATATGTGTTAACATGTCTATGGGGCTCAGAGCTCCCTTTCGGGGTCTCTCATTCAAACGCTGTAGCACGGTCCATAAGCAGACTGACCATCCCCCAGACTATTGATATCTGACCCTAGTCTGGATTTTAACAAGCCATTGTGCCTCTCTATCATGCCTGCTGTGGTAGGATTGTATGGCACGTGAAATTTCCATTTGATTCCCAGCTGTTGCACCCATTCTTGCAGTGTATGTCCAGTAAAATGGGTGCCCTGATCACTCTCAATTACCTGTGGTCGGCCATAGGCGGCAAAGAGATGCTCCAGGCCTCTTTTGGTCCCCTGCTGGTCTGCACAATGGGTAGGAAAAGCAACCAGAAGTTCAGTAGCTGTGTCCACACAAGTCATGGCATACCGATATCATTCTGACACAGGTAGAGGCCCAGTATAGTCTATCTGCTGCCTGATGAGGGGTACAAGCGCCTTAGCTCTTATCCCATGCTGCTGTGGAACTCAGTGTAAATTCCTGAGAATACGACACACTCCTGCCAGATTCTACTAACTTTTCAAAGGTCAAAGGCAAGCCCCACTGACAGGCTACAGCCCACATTGTCTTGCCCCACATGCAACACATGCTGATGTAACCACTGGGCTACATCAGAGGCAAGCTTTCCTTCTAACCAACGTATCTGGGCCAATTTATGTGCTTCATCATTTCTTGGGGATGCTAGTGGCAAATGACCTGTCACATGGTATGCTGTAATTATTTTAGTCTGACCATAGGCCCACAAGTCTTGCCACAATTCTTGCCCCAAAAGGGGTCGGTGACCAACCAGCCAATTGGCATGGTTCCAGGTTGGTAGCTACAGGGTCAAGCCCCGAAAAACAGCCCAGCTGTCAGTGAAGATAACTATAGGGGAGGACTCCTGGCTGATCACAAGCCACACAGCCCACAACTCTGCCCACTGGCTGCACTTTCCCTCACCATCTTCCATCCATATTGTCTCAGACTTAGGATGGAAAGCTATGGCCCTCCATTTTGAGGGCTGCGCATGGCTGGAGCCATCTGTATACCAGTATAGGGGCTCTTCCATCCTAATATGGACTCTCTGCTACTAATGGTTCAAAAGCAAGTTCTTCCTGCTTTTAACTAGTGTATGTTACTGGCCCCAGTAAGCACTGGAGTTCTTCACTCAAGGGGCTACTAGAGAGGCCAGTATGCTGCTGTAGGTAAGCACCCCACTTGGCCAGTATGGGCATTTCTGCCACACCATTCCTTGGCTTTTGGGTCCAGTCTCATACCCACCCCAAGATGGGATAGGTGGTTATTACCTTTACTGGGCCAGTCCAGTGATAGGTTCTGTAGCCAGCAAGGTGTGATACACAGCAGCCAGTTGTTTTTCTATCAAAGTGTATTGTACCTCTGCCCCTTTCCAGAGTTGTGACCAGAATCCAGGTTGGCGAGTTTGTTCAAGCCGCTGCAGAGACCCCAGCCATAACTGTCTTCAGTGACATGAATATCCAGCTCACAGGGCCTTGATGGGTCTATCACAGTCAAGACCTGCATGGCCTTGACTGCCCATTTTGCTGTAGTAAAGGCAGATGCACATGTCTCATCCCAGTCCCACCTGACACCCTTTCATACCAACTGGTGTAAGGGCTTCAGAATTTGTGCCAAGTGTGGGATAAACACTCTCCAGTAGCCTAGAAGATTGAAAAACTGTAGCAATGCTACAGTTGTAGGGATAGGAAAGGTCTGGACTTTATTTATAACTGCTTCTGGTATAACTTTGGTCTTACCCGAACAGACGACCCCTAGAATTTGACAGACAAACCATATCCCTGAACCTTGGTGCTGTTCACAGCACATCCTTCCTCCTGTAAATGTTGCAGCAATCTAGGTGCTGAACTTTCTAGATCTGAAAGAGAATAGGATGTGAGTATGACATCATCAATATAATGGTACAGCCGCACTGTTGGTGGTTTCTCCCACGTAGCCAAGTCCTGGGCTACAAGTCCATGACAGATGGTGGGGCTGTGGAGGTATCCCTGTGGGAGGATGGTGAAAGTCCATTGCTGTCCTTCCCATGCAAAGGCAAACTGTTCCTGACTTTCCTGCTCAATGTCAATGGAAAAGAAGGCATTATCAAGATCTACCACACAATGGTAGGTTCCTAGTTCATGGCTTAAGGGTATCCATCAAGCCTGCAATAGAGGGGACAGCAGCATGCATAGGGGGTATGACTTTATTCAATTCTCTGTAATCCACAGTCACATGCCAGGAGCCATCTGGCTTTTTTACAGGCCACACTGGGGAATTCAAAGGACTACGGGTGGGCTTTATAATACCCACCTTTTCCTGCTCCTGGAGAGTTTCTCTAATCTCTTTATGCCCTCCAGGCAGTTTGTATTGTTTGGTATTAGTCACCCGCCAAGGCACAGGCAAAGCTATGGGTGGGTGCCTAGCATGTCCCCTCAGAACTGCCTTCACCACATACTCTCAGTCTGAACTCAACTGCAGTGGTCTGCAGCCATAGACCCTGCAGGATATCAATCCTCAAAGGAGATATATACACACTGTCCTCTTTTGGGGGTAGATGCCCTATTCCCAAGGGGATTTGGGCTTGTTTCACTCTGATAGCCTTTCCCCGTATCCATCTATGATAGTGGGGGTCCCGGGAAACCACTCAGGTTTACCATGAATCAGTGAACATTCAGTCCCTGTGTCCATGACAGCCAGGACACATTGTATGTTTACTGGGGACCAATGGGTAGATATTTCAACATGTGGCCTCTGGTCTCCCCGGGGTCCCTAGGGCAGGTACCGTAACCTTCCCCTCAGTCAAACCATGTTCCCAATCATCTTCCTGTGTGGGCTTGAGTGGGGTTGGCTCGCTCTCCAGCAGGAATTCTTGCAAACACACAGGCCTGACTTGTGGCTCTGTCTCTGACCTCTGACTCTTTGGTCTTAATGGCTGGAGCAGCTGCTCTGGTTTCAGCTGTTGCCAGAGCTCTAGTAAGATCCTGTTTGACTTCCCATCTAATTTCCTTCCATCTGCTCCTTCCCACAGATGACTAAATCAACCCACATCTGGGTCCTTGTAACCTTTATGGGGCCCTTTAAATTTCTTCTTTTGAGTAGAAGACTTTCTTTCCATGTTCTCATTGCTTCAGCCTCTCCTAAGTCTGCTACTGTATGTGTCACCTCACTTATCCAATGCCCTAAGTGAGGGGCAAGAATGGCCACTAGAGACCCAAAGAGGGATGTGGGAGCCATTTGAAGCACAATATTTCTCATCCCAGTAGTGAAAAATCTCTTCATCTGGCCATAATTCTCTGGACTACAGATGGCATTTCTTATGCCTAGCTCTTGTAACACCTGATGGAGCTCAGCATATGTCTGCCATCTAACAGGAGAGGATGGCAGATCACCCGGATTGGGCCACACAGCATGAAGTGCAGCCATAAGCCAATCCGGGAGGGAGTGATTCCCTTGGGTTTGATGTGCATTTTGTACTTGCTTCCTCAAGGTAGGCTGCACTGTCAGGGAAGACAGCTTTCCCATCTCTGATCTCGACAGAACAATTTCATCCACCCCTAAGTCCCACAGACACAGGAGTCAGGCTGATATTGACTCTGAGGGCTTCTGCCAAAACCGGGAGCCCAAATCCACCAGCTCAGCCTGAGTATAGGGGCAGACCACAGAGTGCTCCGCAACCTGGGAGGGGGCTGCTCCTCTCCTTGGGGAACTTTTGGCTGCTGGGTCTTTATTTTCTTTACAACCTATGTTGTAAAGAAAGGTGGTACAGTGAGGGTATCCAGCACCACCCCTTCATCCTTCCCCAGCTCCTCCATTTCCAGGGCTGATGGCATCTTTCTCTCCCCTCCCCCGAGTGCCTCCTCTGCTACAACCTTTACCTTTTCTACTGTGCCTCACAGCAATGCCAGCTCAATCTTCAGCAGCTCTATTACCTTCACCTCAATGCTTCACAGCTGGTGTTCTCGTGCCACCTCTGCCGGTGCTTCCCTCAGGAGTTTGTCGTTTTCCTTGATGGTCTTTCCTCCTTCACAGCACCTGGTAGCACTGCTGTCTCATTTTGTAAGGAATCTTTTACCACTTCAACTGCACTTTCCTGCCACCGTTCTCATGCTGCCTCCTCTCGCATCAATGCCATTTCCTTCTTCAGGGAATCCACAGAAGTTTGCAGCTCACATTCTCGTGCTGCCATTTCTTGGGGCTTTTTCAGGAGCATGTCCTGCTCTTTTGTAGAGTTTTTAAATATTGTGAAAAGCATCCAACCCACAGTGTCCACTGCCTCATGGGCACTCTGTCTCTCAAAAGACCTACTTACTATACCAAGGGCTACCCCTACTACCTCAGGTGTCACCTCCACTTGCCTCCAGTCCTGGGGTAGGGCCCAGTCCTCTAGGAGGCAAGCCACCTCAGACCACATACCCATTGGGGGACAATCCACTGTTTCCCCATTCACAGGGGCAGCCTGCTGAAGTACCCTTCCCATAAGGCAGCCTGTCTTTTTCCTTGGTCAACAATGAACCTTGCCGACTTCACCAATTGTCTTGCCAATGGGTTTCAGCCCCCAGCAAGTTCACTATGGATTCAGTGTGACCAAAGAAATGACAGTAGAATGTTTCTTTGGTGTGAAAATGTTTATTACCTGGCTTGCTCTCCCTGCAGTAGGTCGAGCACCAGCATCTCTGCCTCTGTCCATAGCACGGGGCCGAGCTCTCTATATAGTGCAATAATAGCTTATTGCCTAAAGGTGTGGAAGTGGTAGCCTAGCAACACACCAGTTACATCATCAGGTGGTTTAAACTCAGTGAGGATCCTGGCCATAGGAAACCCAACTTACCTACACTGGTCTGTCCCATAGACTGATGAAACTTGGAGAATGAGAGAAGATTTATCATTGAGCCTAACCAGGTGGTAACTTCAAATGCAGCTGATGTACCAGATGTAGTTTCATTGCTTGGGCAAACTAACATATCCTCTGGTACCTCATATGCAGCTATTGATCTGGCAAATGTCTTTTCCTCCATTTCTGTCAATAAAACCTACTAGAAGCAGTTTGCTATCAGCTGGCAAGGCTAGCAATGTACCCTCACTGTCCTACCTCCGGGATATATCAACTCTCCAGTCCTATGTCATAATTTAGTTTGCAAGGATCTTAATCACCTTTCCCCTCAACAAGATATTCTGGTCTGTTATATTAATGACATTATACTGACTGGACCTAGGGAATAAGAATTACTCTAGACTTATTGGTAAGATATTTGCATATCAAAGAGTAGGAAATAAATCTGACAAAAAGGGATCTTTTACCTCAGACTTTCTAAGGTGAAAGAAAAACTGTTGTAACTGGCCTCTTCTACAAACAAAAAAGAAGCACAATGTAGTGGGCCTCTTTAGGTTTTGGAAGCAATACATTTGTCATCTGAGTGTGTTACTATGGCCCATTTACCAAGTTACCCAAAATGTCTAGTTTTGAATGTTTCCCAGAATAAAAGAACCTCTGAAGCTGTGCAAGCTGCTATGCCACTTGGGCCAAATGATCCAATAGATCCAATGGTGTCAGTGGCAGATAAGGATGCTGTTTGGAATCTCTGGTAGGTCTCTATAGGAGAATCACAGCATAGGCCCTTAGGATTTTGGAACAAAATCCACTGTAAATAACACCCACAACTACTTTGCTTTTAAGAAAAGCTCTTGCCCTACTACTAGGCCTTAGAGACTGAATGCTTAACTATGGGTTACCAAGTTACCATGTGACCTTAGCTGTCCATCAAAAACAGGATGTTATCTGACTCACCAAATCATAAAATTGGGTGTGTACAACAGTACTTCATCATTAAATAGAAGTGGTATATATTTGATCAGGATTGAGAATGCTCTGAAGACATAAGTAAGTTACATGAAGAAGTAGCCCTAAAGACTATGGTCTCTACTGCTATACTGCCTTCTTACCTATGCACCTAAGGCCTCATGGGGAGTCTCATTGATAGAGGAAGAGAAAACTGGGTCTAGTTTATAGATGGTTCTGAATGATATTCAGGCACCACCTAAAAGTAGACAACTGAAGCACTACTGTCCTTTTCTGCCATCCTTGAAGGGCACTGGTGAAAGGAAATCTTTCCAATGGGCAGAGCTGAGAGCAGTGCACCCAGCTATTCAGTTTGCTTAGAAAGAGATATGACCAGATGTGTCACTACGTAACAATTCACAGGCTGTAGCCAGTGGTTTGGGTGAATGGTCAAGGATGTGAAAGGAACATAATTGGAAAACTGGTGACAAGGAAACTTGGAGAAAAGGTATGTGACAGACCTCTCTGAATAGGCAAAATATACAAAGGTATTTTTGTCCCAAATGAATGCTCACAAAAGGTACCCTCAACAGAAAAATATTTTAATAATCAAGTGGACAGGATGAACCATTCTGTAGATACCAGTCAGCTTCTTTTTCCAGCCACTACTGTCATCGCCCAAAGGACTATAAAACAAAGTGCCCCTAGTGGCAGGGACGGAGGTTATGCCTGGGTTCTTCAATATGGACTTTGGACTTTTACTCACCAAAGCCAACCTGGCTAGAGCCCCACTGAAGAGTGTCCAATCTACTAGCAGCAGAGACCAACACTTAGTCCCCATGTCATCAACCAGCTACCCGGTGGATGGTTGACTACATTTGGATTGCTTCCATTATGAAAGGGGCAGCATTTTGTTCTTCCTGGAATAGAAATTTTCTCTGGACACAGATTCGCCTTTCCCATAAGCAAATGCTTCTGCCAAATCTACTGTCCATGGACTTACAGAATGTCTATCCACCATCATGGTATTCCACATGGTATGCCACAGCAAAAGAAGTGCAGCAATGGACCCATGCTCATGGAATTCACTTGTTTACCATGTTCCCACCATCCTGAAGCAGCTGGTTTAAGAGAACGGTGGAATGGTCTTTTGAAGGTACAGTTACAGCACTAGCTAAGTGGCAGTACCTTGTAGGGCTGGGCAAGTTTCTTCAAAAGGCTGTCTATACTCTGAATTAGTGTCTAGTATATGTCCAATATCTGTATCTCTCAAAATCAGGATTCATAGGTTCATAAATTAAGGGGTAAAAATCGGAGTGTCACACCTCACTATTACCCCTAGTGAATAAAGAAAGAATGTCTGTTCTCACTGCTCTTATTCAATATAGTACTGGAAGTTCTAGCCAGCACAAAAAGCAAGAAAGGCAATAAAAGGCAAATAGATTGGAAAAGAATAAAACTCCCCAATTTGCAAATGACATGATGGTCTACATGGAAAACCCCAAGGAATCTACCAAAAATCTTCTATAACTAGTGACTTCAGCAAAGTAGTAGGATGTAACACCAACAGACAACTTGACTGTATTTCCATAAACTATCAGTAAACATGTGGCAACTGAAATGCAACACCATGTTTCATCAATTAAGTATAAATCTAAAAACAAATGCATGAGACTATATGCTGAAGATTACAAAATGCTAAGGAAGAAAAACAAAAACCTAAATAAATGAGAAATATACTATGTTCATGGATTGGGAAACTCAACGTAGTAAAGATGTCAGTTCTCCCCACTTCATAAACAGGTTTAAATACAATTCTTATCAAAATCCCAGTAAAAAATTTTTTGCAGGTATAGACAATCTTACTCTGTAATTTATATGGAAAGGCAAATGATCTAGAATAGCTAAACAATTCTGAAAAAAGAATAAAGTGGGAAGAATCACTCTACTCAATTTTAAGATTCTGCTAGGACACAGAGCCATGGAACAAAACAGAGGCCCCAAAAATAAGCTCACTTGAAAATGCCCAATTCATTTCTCACACTGTTAAGAAAGCAATTCAGTGGTGTAGAAACAGTATTTTTACAAGTGGTATTGGTACAAAAGGACACATATAGGCAAAAAAACCCCACCAAACCCTGACTTAAGTCTCAAACCTTATATGAAAATTAACTCAAAATATATCATTAATTTAAAAGTAAAATCTAAAACTATAAAACTTCTATAAAAAAACAAAGGAGAAAAATCTTCATGACCTAAGAGTAGGCAAGGAGTTCTTAGACAGGATACCAAAAGCACAGCCATAAAAGAAAAAAACTGATTAAATAGGACTGATTTATTAGAGATAAATTTTTATTCAGTTTGCCAATTTGTTCTAAAATATATTTTATTATGTATTTGCCATTTTGTTTTCTAATATTTGATGTGGAGAAAGGGGAACCATCCTACACTGCTAGTGGGAATGTAAACTAGTTCAACCACTGTGGAAAACAGTATGGAGGTTCCTCAAAAAACTAAAAAATATTTCATTTCAACTTTACTCCTTCATTAATTACTGTAAGCTCATGTACACTAAGCACTTTTATTCCCATTACACTGGAGAAAAAGATTCAGAGAAATTAATCAACTTGTTCATGGTAAATGGAAAAACCTCAGTTTGAATCTAGATAGTCCTGTCTTTAGGTCCTGTACTTATTTAACATCACCACACTACCTCTAAAATCAAGAAAATAAATCTGAACTCTTATATGCCACTTGTGGAAATGTAAATTAGAACCACAACTTGGGAGATTAAATTCTCACATTATCAAATAAGGCTAAAGATGCACAAAAGCTACCTTGGTGTAAACACAGCAAGACGATTTAGATGGAAACATACTCCTTGCCCTATCTCCTTAATAGCCGTCATTCTGAGTATGCTCATCAAGCAGCACACAAGCATGCAGTAACCTTCCACAGAGTTGTCTACAGAGGTGTCTCCAACACCTCTCTTCCCATTCTCTATGTAAGTTCTCCAGTATAGTTTTAATTTCCATCAATTCACTAAAACAGCACTTTATTATGATCATTATTGACTCCTATACTATCAAATTTAAAAGTAAATGATCACATCAGAGAAATGCAAATTAAAACGACAAAGAGATATCACTTCACACCATTTAGGATGTCCAACATCCAAAAGACAAACAACAACAAATGCTGGCGAGGATGTGAAGAAAGGGGAACCCTCCTACACTACTAGTGGGAATGTAAACTAGTTCAACCATTGTGGAAAACAGTATGGAGGTTCCTCAAAAAACTAAAAATAGAAATACCATTTGATCCAGGAATTCCACTCCTAGGAATTAACTCTAAGAATGCAGGAGCCCAGTTTCAAAAAGACATATGCACCTCAATGTTTATTGCTGCACTACTTACAAGAGCCAAGAAATGGAAGCAACCTAAGTGTCCATCAGTAGATGAATGGATGAAGAAGATGTGGTACATATACACAATGGAATATTATTCAGTCATAAGAAGAAAACAAATTCTACCATTTGCAACAACATGGATGAAGCTAGAGGGTATTATGCTCAGTGAAATAAGCTGGGCAGAGAAAGACAAGTATCAAATGATTTCACTTATCTGTGGAGTATAACAACTAAACAAAAACTGAAGGAACAAAACAGCAGCAGACCCACAGAACCCAAGAATGGACTAACAGTTACCAAAGGAAAGGGACTGGGGAGGGTGGGTGGGAACGGAGAGATAAGGGGGAAAATGGGGCATTATGATTAGCACACATAATGTAGGGAGCGGGGGACATGGGAAAGGCAGTATATACAGAGAAGACAAGTAATGATTCTATAGCACTTTACTATGCTGATGGACAGTGACAGTAATGGGGTATGGGGGGGCTTGATAATGGGGAGTCTAGTAACCATAATGTTGTTCAAGTAATTGTACATTAATGATATCAAAAAAAAAAAAAAGGACTCATGAGCCAACATAAAGGAATTTATAATGACCAAAGCTAGAACAATTTCGGAAACAATATGAAAATGTTATTCTATAGATTAAACCTATGAATTAATCTCATGAGTCTGTATTAATGCAAATAAATAATCGAATATATAATACATAATTTAAAAAAATTAGCCCAGCTACTTGAACAGCCCATTCCTAAAAGAAGATACATAAATGGTCAGTAAGGACATGAAAATTTTGCTTAATATTACTATTAGTCAGGGAAATATCCTGGGTTGTGAGTATATATGACTCATGTCACATATGTGAGTATATGTGACAATAAACTGCTGTTGAGCTTGAAAAAAAAAAAGTAAATGTTCAGTCCTCACCTAACCTGACACATCATCATGACTAAATTAATTACTCTTACATTATTCCTTTGGCCTTCAGGATCTCTCTCTTGCTCCTGGTTCCCACCTACCTTACTAGAAATTCATTTTCTGCTTCTCTTCCTGGTTCTTCCTCATCTTCCTTACCCTAAAGTTCAGATACTCCAGGGCTCAATCTTCAGATATCTTCTCTTTTCCAGCTAGACTGATATCCCTGATGATCTCAATTGGGACCATGACTCTATGTATTATCTTTATGCTAATGATTCCTCAAACTTTTAGCTCTGACTTAAATGTTCTCCCAAACTCCACTCAACTTCTCCACCCTCATGTTTAGGCAGCATCTCAGGTTAATATTTAATATGTCTAAAACCTAACTCTTGCTTTTCACTACCATCACCTCAACCTACTTTTCATTTTTTTTTAAATCTAATTAACAGTGCCTATATTAGTTACTTAAGACAAGAACCTCCAAAATTATCTTAGCTTCTTCTCTAACATCCCTGTCTAATCATAGCAAATAATGTCATCTCTTCCTTCCAAACATAACCAGAATCTGTCCATTCTTCATCATCCCCTCTGCTACCACCCGAATCCACGACATCATTATCTCTTCACATTATGAGGAAACAATAATGCTCTCAGCCATTTTCCATTTTTTTAGGTAAGGGCTACTTACACCACCACCTTTAAAGGTCATTAGCTCTAAAAGGAGGGACAAAGCAAAGCAACTGGAGCTAAAAAACTGGCCACTCTATACTATATATGCATTAGGCTTCCATGAAAAGAGATGACATAAGGTGGTAGGGGAGAGTATTGATGTATCTTTATTATTCAGCCTGGCACAGCAGGGTAGACCATAGGTGGACATTCAGAAAAGTGGCTGTAGCCAAGATGGTAACCAAGATGGTACATCTGGCACATATTCAGCAGGGGAACTTCCTACAAAACATCTTGAAGACTAGACAGACTCTACACTGAATCAAGTAAAGAAGACTCTTATCATCTGGCATAGCTGGCATCTCAACATTTATAAAACCCATATGATTTTTTCCAACATGTAAAAAAGTAACTGTTTGAGACCCTGCACAAGTTACTTAATCTGATATTGGGCAAGTCACTAGACAGACTGAAATATATGATAATGAAGAAATCTTACAGTTCAATAATGGGTACTTATATTAGGAGTAAAATTATTTTAGATGGTAGATTTTTTAAAAAGTCTAGAACTCAAAATTCCTGAAGATGTCTAAGACAGATTCCTTCTGAAGGGTTAACATGGAGGGTCTCTCATAAAATATCCCTAATGCCAATGCCACAAAGATAGAATATAGGCAGATTATTACCTGAACCTAATGTGACATTCCAATCAACAAAATTATGGTAAGGACTCCAATCTTGACTCGAGAAACCAATTGTGTTAGTTTTACCATTTAATATATGACTTTGAATCAGAAAAGCTTTAGGAATTCTTACAGCTGTAAAATCACATGACTATGATTTTTTTTTTTGAGTATGTACAACATCTTAGAGCCTAAGATAGCTGCTGTGATGGATACATGTAACTACAAATAGTGAAAGTACTGATATTCTTGTTTTAGAATTGAAATGAATGGAATGTCACCTAAATATTCCTATACCTTTATCAGGTACAATGAAAATACCCTGAAAAAGCAAATTAAGCATGTACCTTTCAGTGCTGTAGTCTTTTCTTTTTCATCTGGACCTCCCTGCAGGATTTGTGCCATGCTTATCCAAATTGGCAACAAAATTAAAGAACTCAAGGAAATAGACATCAATCTTCAGAAGACAGTCTAGAATGAATGAAAGCAATAAATTAAGCTCTACTCAGTCCTACCTACTCCATGACAACTTGCGAGTTCCTCCCAGTTGGGATTAATCTATCCTCATTTTCCACTGAACTTTGTCGATAGTTATACCATAGTACTTATCATAGCCTGCCTTACATTATAGTTATTTATGTATTTGTCTGGGTCAGCTAACAGATTACAAGCCCAAGGATAAAGGTTTCAAGTGTTTGTCATCTTTATAT
The DNA here is from genome assembly GCF_040802235.1 of Manis javanica. Taxonomy (NCBI): domain Eukaryota; kingdom Metazoa; phylum Chordata; class Mammalia; order Pholidota; family Manidae; genus Manis; species Manis javanica. The sequence goes on along the minus strand of NC_133156.1, from coordinate 77,045,134 downwards.
CTCTCATGTCACCAAACAATATCTTATACAGATACCTAATGATGCTGAATTGAATTTAGCTAACTTACTATTTTAGTTCTCTAATACCTAATCTAAAAAAAAATCTCCAAGTAATTTCAAAAACTTGAAATTTCTTTTAAAATAAACAGTGAGCATATGCCATTTATATCAGAATGTATTCCTCCTGGAACATACAGACAGTCCGGAGAAAAAGACATAAATACATAAAGCAGCTATAAATTACCTCTACTGGAATTCAAAGTACAACTTTAAGGGAAAAAATTAGCCCTTTTAAAAATGACACTATGTCAAATTCAATGTCTGGAAGCCATACTCTATAAATGCCTCTCTAGTAAACAATCATAATACAAAATTATGTATTAAAATCTAATTCTGCTCTACTTTGGCCAAAGGGAAGGCACTTAAGTTATAAATAGGTGGCTTTTCCCCAGGTGCCCATGAACAGTACAAAACCCACTATTTCTAAAGTTTAAAAAGAAGAAAGGATAACACACCAGAAAAAAACATTAAACTAATTTAGTCAATCCATAACTGTTAACTAAATTATTTTTTAAGACCTACAGTCATGACAATAATAAAACATGACTGAATATTCCTCCAATTCAGGAACCTAATCGAATTGCTACCCACAAAGCAGACTTTAGTTTCCATTCAGAGGTACATTTTATAACTATCTTTAAAAACTGAGGCATTTTCATAATCAGCAGAGTGTAGCATAAAATACTTTAAAAACCTGATACTGAAAATAATATTTTTATAATAATAATAATAATAATAATAATAATAACAATAATAATAAGGGATAAATGTGGGATTCACATACAAATCAAGTATAAAAATCAAACAAATATTCATATTTGACCTGATTGTTTATAATGCGTGATCAAAACCGAAAGTTTCTGTGATGACTGCCCTTGTACTGTTCACCATGTAAGAACTTATTCACTATGTAAGAATTTGTACACCATGTAAGAACTTGTTCATTGTGCTTCAGAAGATCCGAGATTGATGAGAATTAGGCTTAGGGTGGATTAATGATTGTGCATTCAGTCCCCTGTACAGAATTTCATTGTTGTTAACTGTTAATAACCATTTGATCAATAAATATAAGAGATGCTCTCTCAAAAAAATAATAATAATAATATTTTTAAACTATGAATGTTACAAATGGTTATAAATCAATGCTGCCCCTTTCTCAGTTCTAGCTATAGGTGGGATACTACAAAAGGAAGGGCCTTCTGGCTCTATCACTACCCATGTGCCCTTGGCAAATTATTTACCTTCCCTGTCCTCATCTGTCACATTTATAAAATGCAAATGATAATCATGCCTTCCTCATGGTGTTATAGTGAGGAAAACATTTAATGAGTGTTCAACATATGTAAGCTTATATTTTTTAATTGCTGTAAATGTATCCTAGCTTCAACACTTAATAATAACTCTGGGCCAGGGACAAGTCACTTAATATCCAAAATCTTTAGTTTCCTCATTTATAAAAGGTAGTTCATATAATAGTGGTTGAGAACTGCTATTACAGAAGGTGTGTATAGCTGATCATTGCTATCAACCAGAATATGAGAATATTTTTGACTAGGAAAGCATTTTCACTGAGCATAGTAGTGGTTGTTATTTTTCTTCTGTGAATAGGTAATTCTGCAAGAATAAAATGTGTCTATATTCTTTCAAGAAACATATCCTAGTCTATATATGGTGGGCAGTATGCAAGATACCAGGGTAAAAAGATGAGTAAAACAGATATGGCCATGGCCCAGTTGGGGACTTATTCTCTAGCTACCAAATCAAACTGCCAAATTAGCCACAAATAAACTATATAAGATCTAGACTGATAATTACAACACTATTATAAAAAAAGCAATATTTATAAGGGCTATCTATTTATATGTAGGAATTACTCTAATCTGTCAAGTTCCTACAAGTCTGTACAAGTTTTACCAGCAGCCCCATTATACACTATCCTGCAGCAGAAATTAAAGAGAAATGTTCATAATGAAAGACTCTGCACAGTGCTCTTTACTAATAATTCCACAACTAAAATAACTATCTACAGAGGACTTCTTGCATTTTTTCATTCCATCTCTCAGCCAATTCAGTATTTCTTATGAATACAAACTGTTAGGTTATTTTTCACTGGCCCCAAATTCATTTCTAAACAAAACAATTTATATGATTATTTCACTGTTATTGTTTAACAAAGGTAAAATTATAAAATATTTTTGGTATTAGAGTCATTTTCAAGATTCATATTTTAAAGTTCTGTGGATCTAATGCACAGCATGATGGCTACAGTTAAAAATACTGTATTATATACTTGAAAGTTGCTAAGAGAGTACATCTTAAAAGTTCTCACCACACACACACAAAGATAACTGTGAGGTGATGGATAAGTTAACTGACCTTGTGGTCATCATTTTGCAATATACACGTATGTCAAATCATCATAAGCTTACATCTTAAACTTACATACTGTTATATATCAATTACATCTCAACAAAGCTTGAAAAAAAACTCAAATACAATGTTTAATAACACATTCCCCCTTTAGATTTTTACGTCTATGAGCACAGGTATCATGTCTGCCCCTAGTACTGTGTCTGGCACATTTGGAGCTCAATGATACTTCTCAAATTTTCAAATAAACAAGTGAAATATTGAGGGAAAAGAAAATTCACATTTTAAAGAATCATTTAAAACTTCCAAAGATTAAATATTAATCAACAATCATATTTTTAATTTATACGAGACAACAAAATATATATCACAATTCACTGAAGTAATGACATATAAATTAGGAGATTACTAATAACTATCTGTAGCCCTAAACCTTCTAGCAGCAGATGCAAAGCAGGTAAGCATGAAGCAAAAGCAATTTGTCTGTTGCTCTCTTATCTACTGTTAGATTTTTACCCTCTCAAGTTATTTTCTATAGCTGTGGCACAGCTGGTGAAGCTAAATCAGGAACATTATAAATTCTCAATTTAGTTTTCCTAATAAAAATTCAGTTATAACCTGCATGACCACAGATAAACAGTACTGAAAATGCAGCCAGCAAGCGGTTTGAAACATTTGATATATATTAATATGTGCACTCAACATAGTTTATTTAGCATTATCTGATGGAGGTTAGGTTATAGGGAATAAAGTGGTGGAAGATTTTTACTGATGTGAACTGGGACATAGTTGACATGTTGTATACTTCAAGATAACCACTGCTGTTTAAATATGGTTTCCTAGAAATGGTTGCAGTATAAACTAGATTCAAAACATCTCAGTTTGCGATTTCATTCTGTGAACTACACAAAGCAATTATCATATCTTCTTCCCTGCTATGATTCCAACAGAGAATCCAGTATGTATAAATAAAGCTATAAATAACTTGTCATGTGTAATCTTTATCTAGTCAGCATTTCAAAACATGAAACAGTAGAATATTCTTTAGTTGCTCTGTTTGCTCTAAATACGGCAGGAACACTCATAAAATGCACAGAAACATACACAGAAGTCTTAGTTTTCTATGTCTGTCTGCTTTTAGGAAGGTATTAAATAGGAACTAGATACAGAAGACTTAGCAAGAGTAGGACTTTCCACATCACATTCTCAATGCAGTGATGAAAATACAAAATATATCACAAGACAAAATTGTGTTAATTCTCTGGAACTCTTGAAGCTGGTTTGGTCTTAAAGTATCTATGGCTCACTAAGTCAGGCTCTGGAAAGTCAGCTCACAATAGCCTACTTGCAATCAAAAGTACAGTTAAGTGAATTGGTAAGGAAGTATAGTAAGCCAGATTTGCGAGGAAACAAAAGACCCACCCAAATTACAGTGAAAATATCCATGTTATTCAGAAGTTACATCAGAAAAGCTTAGTCCTTAATAATCCTGGACAGCTTACAGTCTGGAAGCTGCAGTGTGAAAAATGTATATGTTGGAGTGTGTGTGTATACACAGATACACGAGCACTGGAAAGAGGCTGGAGAACAAGAGCATCGACTGGAGAAAACATGGAAGATAAGGCAGGGTCATACGGGCTTTTCATGCTCTCGATATGGCAGCTTCTACAGAGAATGCAATCTACGTTTGGATCAAGGTTTAGCTCAGACTAGGAATACCTGGTTCCAATTCAAACCTATCTAAAATAATTACTTATTTTCCCAAGCAATGTGATATAGTAGGCTAGAATGAGAATTCCAGGTCTTTACTCTCAATTCCACCACCTAGGAGCTGAGTGACCTTGAGAAAGTCCACAACTTCTCTAACTTAAGTGATGGGAATAACAAAGAAAATAAGAACACTTCCCTTCATGGGGCAATTATGAAGATTATATGAAAGAATGTATACAAAAATATTTTGCAAACTATAAATTCCTTTATAAATATTAGTATTCTCACAATATCAGAAATAACTGAGACAAATTCCAACTAATTTGTGCTCAAACCCAAGAAAGAATCCAAATCAATCCAGTTTACAGAATGAGAAACTTTTGATATGCATCATGCAGATGAATTCTAAGAACAAATAATAAAGCCTCACAATAAATACCTGTTGAGTTCACTTGGGTTTCCAAGACTAAGACTACACTGAAGATAATTTAATGGAATTTATATGAACTTTTTAATATAATTTGTTTATATTCTTTTCTAATTCTATTAAGATGTATGTCTGGAAAATGTTAAGTATGTGAGTTCCTTCATTTAACTTAAGGTTCTGTCCAAAGAACACGGTTCCAATGATCTCCTAAATCACTCACCAGTCACAAAGTCTAAGTCCTTTCATACCCATTAAGTTATCAGCACAAAAGGCAGTGGTAAGTAGAGTTAACATACCTGCATTTTACAGAGATGAGGCATCCTGGGCTTTCAGAAGCTAAGTAACCTGGCTAAGGTATCCCAGAGGTGGTTGGGATTCTAACTCTTGTCTTCTGACTTCTAGTTATGAGCTCCTTCTACTCTACCATGCTAGTGGAGTCAAACTACTCAACTTCAACAAGAGAAACAATTTCAGTTTCTTTATCCTATAGAATGTTTTTCACTCTCGTGTACAAGTTTATATCAGCAAGTATTACAATTTGGAGTCTGGGCAAATTAGTTTGGAGGTAGTTATAGACAAAAGCTGTCAGCCAAAATAGTTTCAATTTATTTTGTTTGCCATTCAGAATTAAGACTGATAAAAATTACTCCGCATCATTCCTCACAGTCTAGGAATATCAAATAAAAATATTTTAGCAGAAAGTAATATAGTTATAACTACTGTGTCTTTTTAACTGGTTCCAAAACTGAGAGTCATCTGGTTAGATTTCACATTGTTTTTTGACATGCAAAAAGACAAAACTCAACAATGCTAGAATGAAAATATTTTTAATATCTTCAAGGTAATACTAAAACTGAAGCTAAGAGATTAAACCAGGGTTAAGACGATTCTCAGTACTGAAGTCCCCAAAAGAAAAAGTAATTTAAGTAGTTTTTATGAAGTTTTCATCATATATAGCAGACATAGCAGAGTGATGGCCAAGGACAAAACAATTCTCAAAAGGAAGATATGCTTAAAATCTTAGAAAATAGAACATATTAACCAAACAGTAGCCTCTTTTACATGGGTGAAATATACATGTTATATAAGCTATATTAAGAATAAGCTATATTCTCTCTTAAGAGAATATAATTCTATGGTAAACATAAACAATAAAACAGTACTAAAATATATATAACTCCAGGCAAAACTGAACAAGCAGACACTATCTTCATAAGATTTCAAAGTAGCCAATACCATCATAGAGCAGTAATAGCATATTTGCAAAACCCGCAACAAATTTTCTCATTCCATAAACACTCTTACTAGTATCTCTCCTAAACTTTATGATCTCAAAGTTCAACCTAGATATTGACATATGATATGCACATGAAGGAGGGAGTAAATAATTTCCAGACACTAAGGTGAATCCCCCAGACAACCCTTCAAGGGAAACTTGCTGCTCAGCAGCAAGGAGTGCAGTCAGCAAACAGCCTCCAGCTGTTCACCACTTCAGTCTTCCTCAGATGCAGAGTTGCCCACTCAAGTCAAGCCTTTCAAAGATCAACACTCATTCACTGACTAATCCAACTGGGAATATGAAGGCCCAGCCACTTTAGCTTGATGCAGGACAACTCCAGAGCTTGCCTTCAGGTATTGTCAGGTTTATATTACATTCAATTTCTTCCTCTGACCAATCCTGTGTTCCTTTTTTTTCAACAAGCGTTCACCTCTAATAAGTATCTTGCACTCCAAACACTGCCTCAGTATCTACATCTGAAAAACCCAAGTTGTGACAATGTACTTTTCTAAATGTTTTTACTGAAAGTTAAACAAAAAAATTTCTGATGTTAAGACATAAAATGTAGCCACAATATATAAAGGACACCTTAATTTAAAAAATGGACAAAGGCTATAAATACACATTTCTCCAAAGAAGATAAATAAATGATCAGAAAGTACCAAAAAGATATGTTTAATTTCATTTGTCATTAGGAAAATAGAAATCAAAACCAAAATAAGATACCGATCCATATCCCACAGCATGGTTACCATAAACAAGATAGACAATAACAAATATTGGTGAGACAGTGGAGAAATTGGAAATTTTATACAATGTCAGTGGTAATTTAAATGGTACAGTCACTTTAGAAAACAGTTTGGCAGTTCTTCAAAACGTTAAACATAGATTTACCATATAACCCAGCAATACCCACAAGAAATGGAAACACATGCCCACAACAAAACTTATACACAAATAATACACAGTAATTTGTTCATAGAATCATTATTCATAATTGCCAGGGAGTAGAAAATACTTAAATATCTATCAAGAGACAACTGGATAAGCAAATCGTGGTATAGCTATACAATGGAATATCAGTCATTAATAAAAGAGGAATGAAGTATTGACACACACTACAACATGAATGACCTTGAAAACATAATGCTAGTAGAAGATGCCAGTTATAAAAAATCACGTATTGTATAATTCCCATTATATGAAATGTCCAGAATAGGCAAACCCATAAAAATAGCAAGTAAACTGATGGATTTTGGGAGAGGGGTGAGGAGTAACTGTTAATGCGCACATGGTTTTTTTTAAAGGGATGATTCCAATAGTCCAAAAGAGGTCTGCATTGGAGTAGTATTCCTTACTGTGTATTAACTGGCTTTCTCTCTCCAGCTCTTCTCTACAGCTATAATGCCAAAGGTCAAGGCAAAGTTTCAAAAGAGGGGGTGCTTGACCATCTCACTCATGCTTCTTTTGTCCTCCTGTGAAAAAGGAGTAATAAATGACTTAAGGCAGACTGACATAAAGAACCTCCCTCTTCAAATGTCTCTACCATCTTTCCCACCACAGCCAGGCTGGCAACCATCTAGGCCTGCTCTATCTAGACATTTGGGCAAGCACTTTATTTCCTAAGTATAAGAGGTGAACACTATATATTAAAATTTTGTAAATCATAGTGCTCTAGTCTACCTTGTTCAGTTCTGTGCATTGAGGGTTCTCTGTCAATGGTAACTTGCCTCCCTGAACTATCACTGTCCCCTGCAAACATCTTTCAATGAGAATCTGGTCAGAAACACTGATACAGTTTGGTCATGATTTAGTTAATTCCTTGGCCACATACCTCTAATAGCACCCCAATTTTACCCAGTTTCTAACAATGATTGAAATTTGGTAATAACTACTTTATTACTATTATCACAACCGATGCCATACTTTGTACTAACTTTCTTTAAAGTTATCAATGTATTATTTGCCATAGAAAACCTGAGCATATAATCAAGTATTTTACTCTTAAGTCCAGTAAACTAAACTAATAACACCAGCAATAAAGTTTAATGGCAATGTGAAGCTTTGTGGAGACCACACTGTACTGCAAATTAAGGCATTTAAGTACCACCCATATCCAATGTCTACTGACAGTGCACTCCTTGTTTATACAAGGGGAAAATCTCTGTAAAGTCTGACTTTACCTAATGTGTTAACAACTGGGAATGTTATCATTCAAGTGCCTTCTGAATGGATCTTTGTTTGTTTGTTTTGGCTTCTAGAATTTCCCAGTTCTTTATGAAGTGATAGTACTGTCTAGAATTTCATGGTTGTACCATATTTCAACAATGCCCACATCCTGGTATGAACTCAGAAAGATTAGGGTGGCTCTATATTGCTATGATACTACAAATATCTGATCTTAAAAAAAGAGAATTAGGAATCTGAAACTTCAAGTTACCATTTTAAACTTCCATATTAGTTACAGTGGTTATTTACTTTATTCAGAAAAACAATACACACAATTCATAACTTGCCTAAATTAACAAAGGATTTGAGGCATCAAAATTCTCTCATTCCAAAATCAAGGAGCTTTGAACCCTCCTGGCATCTACAAAATGTTTTTCCCCAAAAACAGATAACCATCACTTAGCCACACTATTAATTACAGGAAATTAACTCTACAGTACAGAAGTTGTCAGCAAAAGGACACTTTAAGGAATGTTAAGCAATTTATGTTATTAGACCTTTGCTTATTTATGCCAGGTGGCTCACATTACTATTGTCTACATAAGTACAAAGTGGTAGAATCCCTTCCTATCATCATGAGAGTCAATTTTACAACTAGATTTACTTCCAACATCATATAGCTAAGCCCCGAGGGGTCCTCCTGCTGAGGATAACTAAATTTAAAAAGTAGGTTACCACACATTAGAACACCTACAAATGCCACTCAGTAAATTTACATAAGGAAAGAAAACTAAAATTAATATATACAGAAAAAGGATTTGATAAAATTCCATACATTTTTCGAATAGATGTCATAGAAAACCAGGAATAAAAAGGAACATCCTTAACATGATAGAGGGTTCAAAAAAAGAACCCACTCTCCAAAAAATTTATCTCCATGGTACTATATTAAAAACATTCCCTTTAAAATGAGATACCAGAGGAGATTGGCTTAGAGATGACAGTGTGAGAGGTGAAACAGAAACCATCTCCCAAAACCACATATTAAATGAAAATATACCAAATACAATTAATCCTGAAAGAGCAACAGAAAAGAAGGCTGTGCCAGACTGCCTACATCTGGGGAAAAGAACAGACCTCACTGAACAGGGTAATGAAAGCCTCAATCCAGCATGACCCAAGCCCTTCCTCCACCCCAACTGATGTGCAGGAGGAAGAGAAATGGAGTGGGGAGGGGTGGAGGCCTAGGACTGGTGAACTCCCGGCCCTGGAGAACTGCTCTGGGATCACAAACCTACATTACATGGTGTTCTGGAGACTAGTGGGGTTTGAAGGCTAAGATAGGCAGAATACTTGGAGAGACTGAGATTCCAGCTGCTAGTGGAGAACAGGTACCCATAACTGGGTGCTCCGGGACAAAAGCAAGGAGGGCACTCTGAGAGATTTCCCAGCAGCAAGAGGGCTGCTAAAGGGCAAAGAGAGCACAAAGCTTGCTGCTCAGGAGAAAGGAAAGGTGGATACAAATGTCCTAGGATACTCAGCCCAGCAGGTCGGGAACTTTCAGGAGCTTCAGGTGCTCCATACCCCTGGCTGACAACATAGCTCCAAGGCGCCCCCCCCCCCCACCGCCCCACGATATGTAGCATGCAGCTTCTTCCTCTTGGCTGGCACCAGCTCACAAAACTGCTGCCCCCTCCATCGCCTGAGGCCAGCCAGAGGGTGGCCTGTGTATGGGAGCTACAAGGGCATAGCATAGAGACTCCTCCCTGTGCATTCAGGTCACTGGTCCTGGCAGTGGAGGCAGGCACTGCAGACGGGAAGCAGGAAAGAGCTCTTACCTCTCAGCAGGCAACAGCACCACTTGCCTGGGACCCCCAGCATTGCTTCAGGGCCCAAGCAGCACCAGACAGTAGAGCTTCTGGGCACTGGAGGGCGCCACCTACACCAAGTTATTATTACAACTATGAAACGTCAAAAGAACCTGGTACAAACGCAAATCCCAGAAACACCAGAAGGAGGACCAAGTGAAACTGAACTCACCAATCTTCCAGAAAAGGGTTTCAAAATAAAAATCAGAAACATGCTCACAGAGCTACAGGAAAATATTCAAGACCTCAGGAGGAATTCAAGAAAGACACAGAAACTTTGAAAAATACAGTTTCTAAAATGAAACACACACTGGAGGGATTTAAAAGCAGATTAGATGAAGTATAGAAGATGGTAAAAGAAACAGTAATTAGAGAACAGGAACACAAAGAAGCTAAGGGACAGAGATAAAAAAGGATCTCTAGGAATAAAAGAATATTGAGACAACTGTGAAACCAATCCAAATGGAAAAATATTTGCATTATAGGGGTACCAGAAGAAGAGAGAGAAAAAGGGATAGAAAATCTCCTTGAGGAAATAATTGCTGAAAAATACCTCAATCTGGGGAAGGAAATAGGCTCTCAGGCCATGGAGGTGCCCAGATCTACCAACATAAAGGACCCAAGGAAGACAACACCAAGACATATAATAAAAATGGCAAAGATCAAGGATAAGGACCAACTATTAAAAGCAGCCAGAGATAGAAAAAACATCAAATACAAAGGAAAACCCATCAGGCTATCATCACACTTCTCAACAAAAACCTTACAGGCCAGAAGGGAGTGCCATGATATATTTAATGCAATGACACAGAAGGGACTCAAAACAAGAATACTCTACCCAGCAATATTATCACTTAAATTTGAAGGAGGGAGTAAATAATTTCCAGATAAGTAAAAGTTGAGGAAATTTACCTCCTACATACAGTCTTTACAGTGTATTTTGAGGGACTGCTATAGATGGAAGTGCTCCTAAGGCTAAAGAGCTGTTACCAGAGAAAATAAAGCCACAATAAAGGAAGTAGACCAATTAATTATTAAGCAAATTCAAAATTAAATCATTGACCCTCAAAGTCAGTCAAGGGATGCACAAAGAGTTCAGAATATGATACCTAATAAATAGAGAATGGAGGAAGAAGAAAAAGGACTTAAAAAAAGAACCTTTACATTGTGTTTGAAATAGTATACTAAGTGAGTTAAGTTAGATTGTTATACAGTAAAGAAGTTACCCTTGAACCTCTGGTAACCACGAACCCAAAGCCTGCAGTGCCATTAAGTACATATTTATTGATAATCATCCTAAATGTAAATGGTCTGAATGCACCAGTCAAAAGAGAGTCACTGAATGGATTAAAAAACTACACCCATCTATATGCTCCCTACAGGAGACTCACTTCAAACCCAAAGACATACAAAGATTAAAAGTGAGGGGATGGAAAAAGATATTTCATGCAAACAATAGGGAGAATAAAGCAGGGGGTGCACTACCTATATCATACAAAATAAACTTCAAAAGAAAGGGGAGACAAAGAAGAACATTACATAATGATAAAGGGGTCAGTCCAACAAAAGGATATGACCATTATAAATATCTATGCATCCAACAAAGAAGCACCTACATATCTGAAGTAAATACTAACAGAATTAAAGGGGGAATTAGAATGCAATGCATTCATTTTAGGAGATTTCAACACACCACTCACTCCAAAGGACAGATCAAACAGCCAGAAAATAAGTAAGGAAACAGAGGCACTGAAAAGCACATTAGAACAGATGGACCTAACAGACATCTACAGAACACTCCACTCAAAAGCAGCATGATACACATTCTTCTCAAGTGCACATGGAACATTTTCAAAAACAGGCCACAAAAAGAACAACAGTAAATTCAGAAGGACTGAAATTGTACCAACCAGCTTTTCAGACCACAAAGGTACAAACCTAGAAATAAATTATGGAAGGAAAACAAAAAAGCCCACAAACACATGGAAGATTAACAACATGTACCTAAATAATCAATGGATTAATAACCAAATAAAAACAGAGATCAAGCAATATATGGAGGCAAATGAAAACAATAACTCAACACCGCAAAATCTGTGGAATGCAGTGAAGGCCATGGTAAGAAGGAAGTATTCTGCAATACAGGCATACCTCAGGAAAGAAGAACAATCCCATATGAACAGTCAAAACTCACAATTAATGAAACTAGAAAAAGAAGGACAAATGAGGCCCAAAGTCAGTAGAAGGAGGGACATAATAAAGATCAGAGTAGAAATAAATAAAATCAAGAAGATGACCCAGAAAGAAACAGAAAATCTCAACAGATCAATTACCAGCAAAGAAATTGAAAGGTAATCAAAAAAATACCTAAGAACAAAACTCCTGGACCAGATGGCTTCATTGCTCAATTTTACACCCCCCCCAATACCCATCCTCCTAAAAGTTTTCCACAAATAGAAGAGGAGGGAATACTTCCAAATTCATTCTATGAGGTCAGCATCACTCTAATACCAAAACCAGGCAAAGGCACACAAAAAAAAGAAAATTAAAGACCAATATCCCTGATGAATATAGATGCAAATATACTCAACAAAAATTAGCAACTTAAATTAAAAAATACATGAAAAGATGATCCATCATGATCAAGCAGAATTTATTCCACGGATGCAAGGATGGTACAATATTTGAAAATCTATCAGCATCATATACATCAACAAAAAAGGACAAAAATCACATGATCATCTCCACAGATGCTGAAAAAACAGAATGCAACATCCATTCATGACAAAAACTCTCAAAAAATTGGTATAGAGGGCAAGAATCTCAAAATAATAAAGGCCATATGTGACAAACCCACAGCCAACATCATACTTATCAGCAAGAAGCTGAAAGCTTTTTCTTTAAGATCGGGAACAAGACAAGGATGCCCACTCTCCCCACTTTTATTCAACATAGTACGGGAGGTTCCAGCCATGGCAATCAGACAACACAAAGAAATAAAAGGCATCCAGATTGCTAAGGAAAAAGTTAAACTGTCACTATTTGCAGATGACATGATATGGTACATAAAAATCCCCAAAGAATCCACCTAAAAACTACCAGAATTAATAACTGAATTCAGCACAGTTGCAGATACAAAATCAATACACAAAAAGCTGCTGTATTCCTATATGCTAACAATGAACTAGCAGAAAGAGAAGTGAGGAAAACAATTCCATTTACAATTGCATCAAAAAGAATAAAATACCTAGGAATAAACCTAACCAATAAGGTGAAAGACCTATACCCTGAAAACTGTATGAGAGAAATTAAAGAGGATACCAATAAATTAAATATATTCTGTACTAATGAATAGGAAGACTTAATATTGTCAAAATGGCCATTTGCCTAAAGTAATCTATAGATTCAATGTAATCCCTATCAAAATACCAACAGCATTCTTCAACTAAGCAGAACAAATAGTTCCAAAATTCATATGGAACCATAAAAGACCCCAAATAGGCAAAGCAATCCTGAAAAGGAAGAATAATACTGTGGGGATAACTCTACCCAATTTCAAGCTCTGCTATAAAGCCATAGTAATCAAAACAATTTGGTACTGGCACAAGAAAAGACCCATAGACCAATGGGACAGAATAGAGAGCCCAGACAGAAACCCAAGAATATATGGTCAATTAATATATGATAAAGGAGCCATGGATATACAATGGGGAAATGACAGCCTTTTTAACGACTGTTGTTGGCAAAACTGGACAGCTACATGTAAGAGAATGAAACTGGATTATTGTCTAACCCCATATACAAATGTAAACTCTAAATGGATCAAAGACCTGAATCTAAGTCATGAAACCATAAAACTCATAGAAGAAAACATAGGCAAAAATCTCTTGGACATAAACATGAGCAACTTCTTTATGAACATATATCCCCGGGCAAAATTTTTTCTTGAACACATCTCCTTGGGCAAGGTAAACAAAAGCAAAAATGAACAAATGGGACTACATCAAACTGAAAACTTCTTCTGTACAGCAAAGGACACTATCAGTAGAACAAAAAGGCATCCTACAGTATTGGAAAATATATTCATGAATGACTTTTCTGATAAAATATCTGATAAGGGGTTAACATCCAAAATATATAAATAACTAACATGCCTCGATACCCATAAAGCAAATAGCCCAATTATAAAATGGGCAGAGGATCTGAACAGACCCTTCTCCAAAGAAGAAATTCAGATGGCTAACAAGTATCTAAAAAGATGCCACTCATCAGTAATTATCAGGGAAATGCAAATTAAAACCACAATGAGATATCACCTCACACCAGTTTGGAGGCCAACATCCAAAAGATGAGCAACAACAAATGCTGGTGAGGATGTGGAGAAAGAGGAACCCTCCTACACTGCTGGTGGGAATATAAATTAGTTCAACCATTGTGGAAAGCAATATGGAGGTTCCTCAAAAAACTAAAAATAGAAATACAATTTGACCCAGGAATTCCACTCGCAGGAATTTATCCAAAGAAATCAAGATTCCAGATTCAAAAAGACAAATGCACCACTATGTTTATCATAGCACTATTTACAATAGCCAAGAAATGGAAGCAACCTAAGTGTCCATCAGTAGATGAATGGATAAAGAAGATGTGATACATATACACAGTGGAATATTATTCAGCCATAAGAAGAAAACAATCCTACCATTTGCAAGAACGTGGATGCAGCTAGAGGGTATTATGCTCAGTGAAATAAGCCAGGTGGAGAAAGACAAGTACCAAATGATTTTACTCATTTGTGGAGTATAACAACAAAGCAAAACTGAAGGAACAAAACAGCAGCAGACTCACACTCCACAAAGGGACTCTGGTTACCAAAGGGGAGGAGTGGCGGAGAGTGGGTGCGGAGGGAGAAGGGGATTGAGGCCTATTATAATTGACACACATGGTGTGCAGGGGGTCACAGGGAAGACAGTGTAGCACAGAGAAGATAAGTAGTGACTCTGTGGTATCTTACTATGGAGAGTGACTGCACTGGGGTGTGGGGGGGGACTTAATAATATGGGTGAATATAGTGACTACAATGTTTTCCATGTTAAACCTTCATAAGAGTGTGTATCAATGATATCTTAATAAATAATTAATTAATAAATAAAGTGAGAGATCAGAAAAGAATGGCCATCATTAATGACCACTTTACTATACCACTTCTAGTCAACATTTTCTGGAGGTTCTAGCCATTATAATAAAATATGGAAAAACAAATACAAATGTATGAGAATGAAAATAGGGAAACAATGTTATCATTGTTTGTATATGATAGGACTACATAAAATAGCAACAACAATGAAACATGAACTAAGAAACAAGATTTTCTAAAATCAAAAAGCAAGAAGAGTCTCTGTACATTTTTTAGGAATAAAAAGAGAATTTAGCAAGATGGCTAAAGTGATCTATATATAAAAATAAAGTGTAATATAAAGAACAGCAATGGTCACTTATAAAGTTTTTTTAAGATACCATTTATTATTGAAAAAAAATCCTACACAGTACAAACATGTTAAACATATAATGATAAAATATTACTCAAAGACATTAAAGAAGACTGAAATACATGAAGAAAAATACCATATTCATGGATAGAAAAACTCAATACTGTGAAGATATCAATTTTCTTCTAATCGGTAATGGAGTCAATGCAATTCCACTCAAGTCCAACAGAATTTGAAAAAACTAATTTAAAAAATTCTTTGCATGAAGAATGGCCCAAAATAGCTAAGACACTCCTAAAGAAGAAGCATATGATAGGAAGACTTGTCTTACTAGGTATCATAATAACTAAGGCAGTGTATCTTTAGTAATGGAACAAAGTGACCAACAGAATAGAATGGAACTCCAAAACAGAGCCACATAACAGATTCATTTGACACAGATGACACAGACATATCACTGGGAAAAGGATGGGCTTTTTAATAATTGGGACAATTGGCTAAGTAAATATGTAAAAAATGAAATTACATACCTACCTCACAATATACATAGAAAATTAGTTTGAATGGATTAAGAGCATACACATGAAAAGCAAAACTTTAAACTTTTTCAGGGCAAATATAGGAAACTATTTTGGTGTGAGGCAGGGAACACAACCATAGATACTATTTTATACTCACTAGACGAGAAAAAATTAAGTCTGGCAATACCGAAAGTTAAAAAGAATAGAGTATAATGGAGATTCTTACTGCTGATCAAAATATAAATTATTACAACCACTTTGGAAAAGTTGGCATGAGATTTCTAAGTTACACATTCTCAGAATTTTCAACCCAGCAATCTCATACCCACTACTAGGTCTTTTACATGTACATCAAAGGACACATACGAAAATGTTCCCAAAATATTCCTATCATCAAAAAGGCCAGTTTATTCATTATCTATAGTTGTATAATGTAATTGACAAAACTCAAAACATTGTTGCCAAAAACAATAAACATTTATTATCTCCCACAGTTTCTGTGGATCAGAAATTTGGAAGTAGCTCAGCTGAAAGGCTATGACTCAGGTTCATGACACTGCAGTCAAGATACACAGGTAGGGTCTGCAACCATATGCAAGGCATGACGGGCTAGCGGTGGCTCACTCACAAAGATAAATTACTGGCACTGGTTGCTGCTAGAAGCCTCAGTACTGCCCCACATAGGCTTCTTCACAGGTCAGCTTGAATATCACCATGACAACATGGCTCCTGGCTTTCTCCAGAGATAGAGCCAGGAGAACAAGGGGAAAGCTGCAAAAGTCTCCCTATCACTTCCTGGATATTTGCTGGTACTGGGAGCAACTCAGTTCAGTGCAGGAGGGGTCTACACAAAGGCATGAATATCAGGAAGCAAGGTCACTGGGAGCCAGCTTCAGGGGTCTGGCTACCACAACTGAAAAAGGCTGTTCTCCAATTACAGGAGGGCGATATACTCCAGTATATTAATAGAGATGAATGACATATAGTTAAAGTGAAACCACAATGACATTCAAAAACATGCCTTTTCCAGAAATAATATTGAGTAAATAACCAAGACTCAGAAAACTATATATAGTATAATACCATTTATACTGAGGTGAAAAACAAATCAAACTAAAACAATTATTGATACCATAATTTAGGTGATAAAACTGTAAGAAAAATTAAGAGAAAAAAACCCCACAAAATTCAGAATAGTGGTTACCTCTGGGAAGGTAAGAGGGGCATGAGATGGGGTAAAACAGGTCAATCCATGTTATCGGCAGCGTTTTGAGTCTTGGATTAAGTGGTGAATTTACAGCTGCTCACTATATTATTATAGTTCGCAACTTGCATAAGCATGTATATATGGTGGCTACTTTTGAATCAGTATACAATAGACATATAATCACACACAGGCCCTGGTGGCTTACAATCTTTTATTTATCAACATATATTTTTAAATAAATAATTTTTAAAAACACTCAAAAAAAAGAGTTTTATAACTAATTTTAGTAGCACTGCCTTTTGTAACTTGTTCTTTGGTGCATATTTCTCTAAACATATTGTTGAAAGTCCAGTCACATATATTTAGTCAGAAATCGGGGGGTCCTGCTAGTGAATAAACCCTAGGGAAGCAGTTACAAGGAAAAAGATAAATAGGCATTGAGCAAACTTCAGAGCACTTATATGTCAATAAAATATGATATTACTAAAACCCAATTGATTCCTTGCCTGTTTTGAAATGGAACTAATATTTTGAATAAAAATTGATTTCCTCAAAATCTTTTGCACGTTATTAAAAAAGATAAAATGTAAATGCTTTTTAAAACCTGTATTAAAAATAATGGCCCATAACTTCATAATAAAATATTTTAAGACACAACTACTCACTTCTTAAAATGCCAGCTGTCATTTAAATTGTTGTTCTTTGATTAGTATTCTGACTCCAGTAAGTATAAGAAGTAAAATCTTCCTTTGAAGATATACAAGCAATTAAAATTCTTAAATGTTGGCATAAGGGGGTTATAAGCAACATAAAAATGAAAGATGAGGACTAAGAATTCAACTCAGAATAATCTGTCCCCTTGACTAATAAAGGATGGGCTCATCAGACCCAAAGGTATTTCCCACAGAGGATCATCTGCCAGTCTTTTAACACATGCAAAAATGGGATTTAATTCTGAGAAAAAAAATAAATAAAAACTTTCCTTGCTTTTCCAAAATAAGGTGAAAAAGGAAAATGCTGTAACAGCAGCCACTGGAGGGAGGACTTGTTGTTAGAACAAGAATAAAAGAAGCATAAAATATTTTATCTGGTGCTTTGTCTGAACATACCATTTTGTTAAACTCGTTTCTATTTGTTTAAATGACAAATGCTGAAAATACTGCTTTTTCTGCATGAGAGTTAAACTTCCTTTCACTGAAAAACAGATGCTGATTCGACCATCTTTTATTGGTACACAAATTAGCAGTAAGAAAATTATAAAGCTGCCTGGACTAACAAAGAATTAGAACCAATGCTTAGGTTTTATTTTGTTAATTTGAAATATTATACACAGATTATGCTATAAGACCTCAGACATCACTTAGTCCCTAAGCAACTACCTGAACTCTAACTATACATTTATTGGTAAATCTGTAAACTTCCAGCATTGCTTTTCATGTAATGGGTTTTGTTTTGTTTTTTAATGAAACTATTTATATATTTTAATAGTTATGGAGGTAAGCCCAGTTTTACACACACACACATACACACCTTACAAAGATCCCAAAGTCGGCTGCAAGCTTCTAGTGCTAGCCTTTACAGATCACTAAGTACAAGGATATTATTTAAAGCAAGTTTAAAGATTCAAAACATAGACTCATTGTACTGGAAGAGCAAAGAAGTGACCTCTTCTACAATTCCAGTTTCCATTTTACCAGTGGTTATATATACTATACAACAGACACCAGGTATAAAGTCCTAAAATAATTTCAAAAAAGTAACAACTTTTAAAATGGCTCTTTGCACAATCACTATTTTGGAGTTGATTTCTCAAGAATCCTACTGTGATTTAATCAGCGAGCCAACAAAACTGTCAGTCACTTCTGAATAAGAACCATTCAGAAGAAAAAGCAAGAAATGAAGTGTAGAGTAACCTCTGAAATAAACTCACTGGAGAAGCACAGAAATTCATCTGAAATGGTATTCTATTGAATAGGGAACACAAACTAAAAAATGGATTTAAAAAATAAATCAGTAACAATAGATACAGAAATAATATAATTCAGCCACTTGTGTGAACAGAAAAATTTAACAATCAACTAAAATATGATATACCATATTATATCAAAGATGTTTCCAACATACAAGTTTATTCACATTTTAAATGTACATGGAGACTCACCTTTTTAAGACTTTTGAGTATAGTTTCAATTTTTAAAAAATTTTATGAAGTAAATAATTTGTCCTTAATTTATATTTTAATTTTTAAACATACCTACTATTCATATGCCTTCAAAAGTGAATAGAAAATAGTAACCGGAAAAATGCTAAATGTGTTCAATTACCAACAATAAAATGAAAACTAAAGTTTTATAGTTATAGAATGTAAAAGATAGAAAAAAAAACCAACCTCAACCAAATGTTTTGCAGAAATTCAAAGCAAATCTTAGGCAGTAAGACATCTTAATAAATAAGGTAACCAATAGCTCCATAATTCTGTAGGTGAGTGTGTGTTATACTTCAAGGCTGAAATTAAGTACAACAGCCATAAGTTACTACCGCATAAATGACTATCATTTGAAACTGTGCTGTAGTTCCTTTCAAGCCAACATTTAGAGAAAACAAAAGGTGGCTGAGCTCTGAGAGAGATACATTTTATGAGCATAATTTAAGACTCTAAAGAAGAAAGCTTTTCTTCTTATTTTTAGTTTTAACTATTTTACTTCATTATGCTACAAATTTTTTCCATGCTTTTCATAATAAAATTCACTGCTTAATTTAAAAATTATGTTTAAAGTTTAAGACTTGAAAACAGTTCTACTCTGAGGTTTTTCTCATTCACTATTACTCCTAAAATATTTTCCTCAAATAGTGTGTTTCATTAAATAACCCATGAAATTTGGCTCTTTGTATTTTATATTATGGTCATTTCTATATAGACCATATCACTTTTCACATGATAAGGACTATGTCTTACTCATTTTGACATCTCTTACTTATTAAGCGCTCATAAATGTTGTCTTAAATAGGATTAGCTTATAAAATAATCAAAGCCTATAAATGCAGGTAACACTCCCAAGAAATGGAGAGGAAGGATAATTAATACAAAATTGAATTCTTACTTCATTTTTCAAACTGTATCTACACAATTGTAGTAATAAACAAGTCATACTAAATGGCATTCTCTCAAATGAGGCCTATTAGCTAATCTACATTAATCATTTAAATAATAAAAATTTATACTATTAGAGGATCTGGTAGGATTTAGATGATGTTCAGAGAGAAGCAATATACAGTAGGAACAATAATCATACAGAAACATAGGGTTTAGATAATATTTGTGATCAAGGCCTTATTCAGAAGAAAACAATATACATTAACAATAATAGCTATAAGGAAACACCATATAATTAGTTGGGTTAGTACCTAATGAAATAGTTTAGGGTTTGGGTAAAGCTGGGTTAGAAAACGTGAGTTAAGTCTGAGGCATAGGCACAGCTTTCTATCTTTTCCTAAGTTTAAAGCTAATTTTAGGATTTCAGAATCTTCTGAAATGCATGGTAGACCAGTAAACTTTAGGGATGCATAAACAGAGCTGCACAGAGACTATAAAGGATATATGGTCTTTTAACAGACATATAGCCCAAAGTACAGGCCTGATCAAATGAGAAATTTCTCCATGAAGAGGGCAACAATAGAAGAGTAAAAGGCATTCTCCTTCAAATATCACTGTAATTTTCCCCTCCAAGTCAATATGTAAATAATCTTAGCTGTTTTATTTACATGGATTTTATGTATGTGACAGACACTAGCAAAGTATTTCATAAATGGGAAAAGAATGAACTACAAGATTTCAAACCAATCAAACAGTATATAAACATTGGAGCACAACCAATTCTGACATTTTTAACTGTGATTTTTCCATTCCTGCCAGTTGTTTTTACAACCCAGGCAAATAGAAGACAGCAGAAAAATCATGGACTAAAAAGCAGTGAAGAAATGAGAATGGTGTTTCTTCTACACCCAAAGCATCTCTCCCTAAAATACAAAAATAATATGGGAAGGTCAATTCCAGGAGTGGAAAACTAAAGCAAATAACTACAAGTTAGAATGTAAAACTGGTTCTTCTAAGCAACCTATGATGTCTTAAGCATTATATATAGGACAGATTATCAATGTTTTCCAAAGTTCATTATATAATGAATTAATGAACAAAGTAAATCAAATACTATATGTTATGCACCCTATCTACATCTTAATTCTCCGTTTTAATTTTAATGATTGACATCTAACTATAAATACCATGTAGGCAGTTACTTGTCAAATCATACCTGATGTCTGAAGAAGAGAACATACTCAACTCAAAGTTCTTGAAACCAGGAATGTCTTCTCTGAGAGGAGATAAAGTATCAGGCTAGAGAAGAGTAATTAATGATTGCAAAAGCATTGAGTAATGAATGCAAAATCAAAAATGTTGAAAAACTGATTTAT
Source organism: Manis javanica (assembly GCF_040802235.1). Taxonomy (NCBI): domain Eukaryota; kingdom Metazoa; phylum Chordata; class Mammalia; order Pholidota; family Manidae; genus Manis; species Manis javanica. The sequence goes on along the minus strand of NC_133156.1, from coordinate 77,023,567 downwards.
TTCTCCAACACCAGGAACAAGGCAAGAATGCCCGCTTTCACCATTAAGTGTACTGAGTGAATTAAATGTGGATAGAGTATATAAAATGCAGAATTTGATTGGTTTTGCCCATAAATTAATGAATACCCACTTTTAGCATTCGAATTAAGAGATGTAAATGTGGATAAGGTAAATAAAATGCAGTATTTGATGGCTTTGTTCATAAGGGAGCTTTAGACACATTGGTAACTTGACTGCCCTAAATCACTACAACTTGACAGATGCTTAAGTCAGTATACATTGCTAAGGAAAAGAAAAGGTATAGAGACTGGAAGAAAGAAGTAAAGCTATCCCTAACTGCATTTCATGTGACTGTTTACATGGAAAATCCCAGAGAAAATAAAACAACTACTATTTGTAATAAATTTATAAAGTGAGAGAATACAAGGCAAATACATAACAATCAACCATATTCATATATGTAATATATATATCTACCTACATCTATATTCAAGAACAATAAAAAATATGAAAAAAAAATTCATTCCAGTGTGCCCAAAACCAAAATATACCTAAAAATAATTTTGACAGAAGGTATCCAAGACTGCATCAATAACATCCACTTTTTTGAGAGAAATTAGAAAGACAGAAATGAATGAAAAGAAACACCACTTACACAGATTAGAAAACTCAGTATTTTTACAATGACATGTCTCCCCAAATTGATTTATAGATTCAACACAATATCAGTCAGAATCACAACAGGCTATTTTGTAGATATTGGCATGCTAATTCTAGAATTCATATAGACACGCATAAGACTTAGAGTAACTCAAGCAATTTCTTATCAGAACAAAATGGAAGATACAACTAAATTTCAAGAACTATCATAAAACTACAGCAATCAAAACAGTTTGGTATTGATAAAATGATAGACATACACATAAAAGAAGCACAATGGAGAGTCTAAAAACAGAAACAATGTATAAAGTCAACTGATTCCCAATAAAGGTGCAAGGCTAACAAAGCAAAGTCTTCAAAAAATGGTGTTGATTCATTCAATGGAGTATCTGTACAGAAAATGGTAAAAACCAACTCTTACCTCATACCATACATAAAAATTAACTCAAAAAAGATCATAAACCTGAATATAATACCTAAAACTAGAACAATTTAGAAGGAAAAACAGGAGAAAATCTTTGCAAAATTGGAGTATGCAAAGGTTTCTCAGAACAATAATAAAAAGAAAACTCAGGAATCAAAAAAAAATTGGTAAATTGAGCCTCATTAAACTGAAAAACATTTACTCTTCAAAAAACATTAAGAAAATGATAAGGCCACAGATTGGAGAAAATATCTGGAAGACAAATACCAGAAAAAAAGACTTGTATCTAGATTACATAAAGAACTCTTACAACTCAAAAAGACACCTCAATTTAAAAGTAGACAAAAATTTAAACAGCTACTTCTCCAAAGAAGATACATAAATGATCAATGAAAAATGGCATGAGAAAACATTTGGAGGTGATGTAAATATTTATATCTTGATTGTGAAAATAGTTTCATGCATATATGCTAAAAGATATCAAGTTATAGACTTTAAATATGTACAATTTATTCTTCAATTATACTATAATAATGTTGTAACAGATAAGTGAGGAAACTTAAAATGGTAGAAAATGGTAGTTGGCATGACATTCTATTTTCCTAACAGATTTACATGTTTATGGTAGTACTCATGTCACAGAGTACTGTGATATTAAAAGATATGAAAAAATATGAAAATATGAGTAATTTTTCATATTAAAAATATGAGAATATATAAGAAATATACAAACTACTACTTGAAAAGGGGTTATTTTATTATATTTCATTAAAACCTTATTTATTCTAAGAGATAGAAAATATGTACAAATGCAAAAATAACCTACATATCACAAGTATTTAACTTTGAGTGTAATTATAACTGCTATTAAGGAATTCATAAGACTGTAAATCCAGAAAAATAGCTCTAAATATTGAAACCTTAAGCAGTTATATATTTTCTTAATACATCAGAATTAGATTTCTCTACTCCAGTCAACAGAGCAATATTTAACACATGAAGAAAGTAAAAGAAACGTAAGCTGATCTTCAACGGCTATGTAATAACCTCTATAGATTTAGACATATGGTATTTCACAAAGACTTAAAAAGCTCTAACATTAATGACCTTTATTGAATAAGCAGAACCAGCCTGTAGTTTCCTGTCATTCTCTCACTCACTGACTTAATAAAAATTTATTGAATGCTTCAGACATATCCGATTCTGTATTTGAGAGAAACAAAGCCAAAAGGCAGTAGAACACATGGCTAAAGAACTGACATTAGAGCCAGAATGCTGGTGCTTAAATTTTAACTCTGCCATCTATGCTATGTATTACCTAGGGCAAGTTACTTAACCTCTAGTTGTGCAGTAAAAGGTTAACTCAGCAGGCTTGGTGTGTTCAAATCCTGTATATTCTAAAGAAATGACAGACCCTTGACTGGCTTCTGGGAGATAGCCTATAAGCTTGTGGAATATCATGCTTCCTAAGAGTGTCTTTGTAAACATGAGGCCTTGGGCTATGCCATACAGTTTATACTAGCCATGTGATATATGGTAAACACATTACTTCTTATTCACATAGGCCCTGAGTCATGTTGTATCAGTTTGATCTCTGTGAGGGATAGAGATTGAATAGTTATAAATTATGGGGGCACTCCATGCCTATGTGGCTGACATCCCCCCAAACAAATGTCATACATGGTTGTGAGGACAGTTAATAGAAAGAAGACACCATGCCTATGTGACTGACATCCCTCCCAAACAAATGTCACACATGGTTGTGAGAACAGTTAATAGAAAGAGGACAAGTGGAAGCTAGTGTCTTTCTCTCCTCCCTATATGCCTTTTCTCTTTGCTGATTTTAATCTTTATCCTTTCACTATAATAAACTGAATCTATAAATGTAACAGCTTTTCTTAGTTCCAGGAGTCCTTTCACCAAATCATCAAAACTTGCTGGGGAGGTTCAGGATCCTCAACATAGTGACCTTGTTTTCACATCTTACAAATACATTTAATATTAGTAGCTACCAAAAGGATAGCTGTGAGGATCAAAGGAATTACTACATATTAGGTGCTGAGAAGTGAACCCAGCACATACTGTTTGCTGCTTCTGATGATGTTACAAAAACAAGTGGTCACAGCAATTGAATGGCTTGTCCCAGTGAGAAAGATCTTCAACTAATTAAATTGCAAGTGCTAAAAAATTCTGTGTAATTTATCAGTGGAACAAAGAGCAGCATTTCCTCCTTCCTTATCCCCAACACTGTTGTCTATATATAAGGTCCTCATCATCTCACATTTCCTAAATGGACTGTTGGAACATCCTCATAATAACCTAACCCTAACAGAAATCCCTGATAACACCATAATCACCACTACCACCAGCTCCACCACTGCCTGATCCAATGTTACATTCCTTCAAGCTGATTTACACTCAAAGAACCCATTCCCACACATATTCCCATGATTTCTGTAGATTAAACAGACAAAATTATCTAATTCCTTTGGTGTGTACCACACCTCTTCATGGTATAAACATTATACCTCATGCTCGGGGGACCTGAGTGCTGCCATGCCAAAACCTAAAATGTGAGAATGGCTTTGGAACCAGGAAGGGGACTCAGAGAAGACTGTTAGAGAAAGCCTGAGACACCCTGAAGAACCTGTTAATAGATGCCCCAGTGTCTTTGATAGGCTGTGGATGAGGACCTGCAAGAAAGCAAAGTAAAGGCTACTGAAAATTTGAGGAAGGGGAATCCTTGTTATGTAGTGGCAGAAACCAGTCCCACAGAGTTATACGGAAAGTAGAAAATGTACCTAATGATATGGCAGATCTAGCTTAGAAAACTTCAAAACAGAGTTTGAATGTGCCTCTGGTTCTTTTTGCTACTCAAAGTAAAACATGAGAAGCAACAGATAAAATAATGAAAGGACTGTTAGACAAAAAGAAATCAAAAGTTGCCCTGTGAAAGACACTGTCAAGAGAGTGAAGACAAGCCACAGATTGAGAGAAAATATTTGTAAAAGACACATCTCATAAAGGCATCTTATCTAAAATATGCAAGGAACTCTTAAAACTCAACAGTGAGAAAACCACCCAGTTAGAAAATGGGTAAAAGACCTGAATAGATGCTTCACCAAAGAAAATATACAGGCGGCACATAAGCTTAAGAAAAGATGCTCAACATCATATCTCATTAGGGAATTGCAAATTAAAATGAGATACCACTACACACCTAGCAGAAGGGCAAAAATCCTAAACACTGACAACACCAACTGTTCACAAGGATATGGAACACTAGGAACCCTCATTCATTGTTGGTGAGAATGCAAAATGGTATAGCCATCAAGCTCTACTACAAAGCCACAGTAATCAAGACAATTTGCTACTGGCACAAGAACAGACCCAGAGACCAGTGGAACAGAATAAAGAGTCCAGATATAAACTCAAGCATATACAGAAATTAATATATGATAAAGGAGCCATGGATAAACAATGGGGAAGTGACAGTCTCTTCAACAGTTGGTGTTGGCAAAACTGGACAGCCTACATGTAAGAGAATGAAACTGGATCACTGACTAACCCTGTACACAAAAGTAAACTCAAAATGGATCAAAGTCCTGAATGTAAGTCATGAAACCATAAAACTCTTAGAAAAAAATATAGGCAAAAATCTCTTGGACATAAACATGAGCAACTTCTTTATGAACATATCTCCCTGGGCAAGGGAAACAAAGCAAAAATGAACAAGTGGGACTATATCAAACTACAAAGCTTCTGTACAGCAAAGGACACCATCAGTAGAACAAAAAGACATCCTACAGAATGGGAGAATATATTAATAAATGACATATCTGATAAAGGGTTCACATCCAAATTATATAAAGAGCTCACGCACCTCAACAAACAAAAAGCAAACAAGCCAAAACAAAAAGCAAATAAGCCAATTAAAAAAATGGGCAAAGGAGCAGGACACTTCTCCAAAGAAGAAATACAGATGGCCAACAGACACATGAAAAGATGCTCCACTTCGCTAATCATCAGAAAAATGCAAATTAAAACCACAATGAGATATCACCTCACACCAGTTAGGATGGCCAACATCCAAAAGACAAACAACAACAAATGTTAGCAAGGATGAGGAGAAAGGGGACCCTCCTACACTGCTGGTGGGAATATAAATTAGTTCAACCATTATGGAAAGCAGTATGGAGGTTCCTCAAAAAACTAAAAATAGAAATACCATTTGACCCAGGAATTCTACTCTTAGGAATTTACCCTAAGAATGCAGCAGCCCAGTTTGAAAAAGGCATATGCAGTCCTATGTTTATCGCAGCACTATTTACAATAGCCAAGAAATGGAAGCAACCTAAGTGTACATCAGTAGATGAATGGATATAGAAGACGTGGTATATATACCCAATAGAATATTATTCAGCCATAAGAAGAAAACAAGTCCTACCATTTGCAACAACATGGATGGAGCTAGAGGGTCTTATGTTCAGTGAAATAAGTCAGGCAGAGAAACACAAATATCAAATGATTTCACTTAGTTGTGAAGTATAACAACAAAGAAAAAAACTGAAGGAACAGAACAGCAGCAGACTCACAGAACCCAAGAATGGACTAACAGTTACCAAGGGGAAAGGGACTGGGGAGAGTGGGTGGGAAGGGAGGGATAAGGGGGAAAATGGGGCATTACGATTAGCACACATAATGTAGGGAGCGGGGGACATGGGAAAGGCAGTATATACAGAGAAGACAAGTAATGATTCTATAGCATCTTACTATGCTGATGGACAGTGACAGTAATGGGGTATGTGGTGGGGGCTTGATAATGGGGGGAGTCTAGTAACCATAATGTTGTTCAAGTAATTGTACATACATTAATGATATCAAAATTAAAAAAAATTTTTAATGGTATAGCCGTGTGGAAAGAAATTTGGCAGTTACTTACAGAATTAAACATACTCTCTCCATGCAATCCAGGCATCACACTCCTTGGTATTTATGCAAATGAGCTGAAAACTTGTGTCCATACAAAAACCTGAACACAGATGTTTGTAGCCGCTTAACTCATTTTTGGCAGACTTACAACCAAGAATGTCCTGTAGTAGGTGAATGAATAAGTCAACTGTGGTACATCTATACAATGGAATATTATTCAGCATTAACCTATCAAGCTATGAAAAGACAGGGAGGAAACTTAAAAGCATATTACTAAGTGAAAGAAGGTAATATAAAAAGACTATACACTCAGTGATTCCAACTATAAGATATTCTTAAAGAGGCAAAACTATGGACATAGTAAAAAGATCACTGGTTGCCAAGGGTTATGGGGGAAGAAGGGATGCAACGGCAGTGTAACTATTTTAGGGCAGTGAAACTATTCAATGCAATACTATGATGGTAGATATACATGTCATCATACATTTGACCAAACCCACAGAATGTACAACAGCAAGACAGCATCCTAATGCAAATTATGGCCTTTGGGTGATAATGATGTATCAAGACAGGTTAATTGATTGTAACAAATGTACCAATCAGATGCAGGATATTGATAGTGGGGAATCTATGCATGTGTGGGGGTAGCAGATATATGGGAAATCTCTGAACTTTCCACTCAATTTTGTTGTGAACCTTAACAACTCTAAAAAATAAAGAATATTAAAGGAAGTTCTATGGGATTTATTCCAGGGATGCAAGGATGGTACAATATTCATAAATCAATAATGTGAAACACCACATTAACAAAAGGAAGGATAAAAAAATATGATTATCTCAACAGTTGCTGAAAAAGCATTTGACAAAATTCAACATTCATTCATGATAAAAACTTTTCATTAAAATGGGTATAAAGGGAACATACTTCAACATAGTAAAGGCCATATATGCCAAACCCACAGCTAACATCGTACTCAATGGGGAAAAGCTAAAAGCTTTTCCTCTAAGATCAGAAAGAAGATAAGGATCCCCACTCACCACTTGTATTTAACATAGTATTGGAAGCCCTGGACATGGTAATCAGACAATATAAAAGAGATAAAAGACATTCAAATTAGTAAGGAAGAAGTCAAACTGTCACTATTTTCAGATGACATGATACTATATATAGAAAACCCTAAAGACCAACAAGAAAACTATTAGAATTAATAACTGGATTCAGCAGTTGCAATATACAAAACCAGTATACAGAAATCTGTTGCATTCCTATATTCTCACAACAAACCAGCAGGACAAGAAATCAAGAAAACAATTGCACTTACAACTGCATCAAAAAGAATAAAATACCTAGGAATAAACCTAAGGAAGGAGGTGAAAGACCTGTACTCTGAAAACTGTAAGACACTGATGAAAGAAGCTAAAAAAGACACAAATAAATGGAAATCTATCCCATACCCATTGATAGGAAGAATCAACATTGTCAAAATGGCCATTCTGCAAAAAGCAATTTATAGATTCAATGCAATCCTTATCAAAATAACAATGATATTTTTAGGCATTTTTAATCCTAAAATTTATATGGACCCACAAAAGACCCTGAATAGCTAAAGCAATCTTGAGGAAGAACAAAGTTGGGGGTATTATGCTCCCTGACTTCAAGCTATACTACAAAGCTACAGTTATCAAAACATTATGGTATTGGCACAAGAAAGACACAGAGATAAATGGAACAGAATAGAGCCCAGAAATAAACACATATATATCTGGTCAATTAATATTGAACAAAGGAGACAAGAATATACAACAGGAAAAAGTCTGTTCAAAAAATGGTGTTGGGGAAAACTGGACAGCTATATGCAAAAGAATGAAACTGGATTACTCCCTACACAAAAGTAAACTTGAAATGGATTAAAAACTTAAATATAAGACATGAAACCATAAAACTATTAGAAGAAAACATAGGCAAAAATCTCTTGAACATAAGCATGAGCAATTTTTTTCTGGACACATCCCCCCAGACAAAGGAAAACAAACTGAAAAATGAACAAGTGGGGCTACATCAAACTAAAAAGCTCCTCACAACAAAGGAAACCCATCAACAAACCAAAAAGGCAATCTACAGTATAGGAGAATATAACCATAAATGATACAGCCAATAAAGGGTTAACACCCAAACTATATAAAGAACTCATTCAACTCAACACCAAAAAAACAAATAACCCAATTAAAAAATGGGCAGAGGACCTAAATAGACATTCTCCAAAATAAGATATACAGATGGCGAACAGGCACATGAAAAGATGTTCTATATAAATAATCATCAGGGAAATACAAATCTAACCACAATGAGATACCACCTCACAACAGTCAAGATGGCCACCATCCAAAAGACAAGCGATAACAAGTGCTGGTGAGGATGTGGAGAAAAGGGAGCCCTCCTACACTGTAAACTGGTGTAGCCACTGTGGAAAGCAGTATGGAGACTCCTTAAAAAAACTAAAAATAAAAATACCATGCAACCCAGTAATACCACTTCTAGGAATACCCAAAGAAAAGAAAATCTCTGATTTGAAGAGGTAATATGCACCCCTATGTTTATCACCACATTATTTACAATAGCCAAGATATGGAAGCAGCCAAAGTGCCTATCAATAGGTGAATGGATAAAGAAGACGTAGTACACACACACAATGGAATACTATTCAGCCATAAAAAAGAAAGAAGTCCTGCCTTTGTGGCAATATGGGTGGACCTAAAGGGTATTATGCTAAGTAAAATAAGCCACGCAGATAAAGACAAGTACCATATGATTTCACTAATTTGTGGAATAAAATGAAACAAAACAAAATGAACAGAATGGCAATAGACTCATCAACACTGAAAAGTGACTGGTGGTTACCACTGGGGAGTGGTTGTGGTGGATGGTAAATAGGGGATGGGGATAAAGAGCATAAAAATCTCAGTCATAATATAAATTCAGCATGGCAAAGAAAGTACAGCATTGAGAATATAGTGAATAGTTCTGTAACATCTTTCTGTGTTGACAGATAGTAACTACATTATTTGGGGTGAGCATTCCATAATGTATATAACTGTCAAATCCCTATGTTGTACACTTGAAAGCAATATAATATTGTATATCGTATACTTCAGTAAAAGAAGAACATCAAAAATAATTCTCTCTAGAAGGAAAATGGTGCTAAAATTAAGATACTTTCTGAGCAAATATCAAATCCAGAAATCATGCTTCAAAGATGAAGCTGAGAGTATGACTGAAAAATCTTTAGTTAAAAATCTCAAAATGGTGATTCTTTAGAATACTAGTCAGTCAAAAGACCCAATAAAGACAGTACAGTGTGCCTTACTGATCCTCTCAAATAAAGCTTTTAGAAAGCTTAAAGGCATTGTCCCTTAGCCTTCTTCCCAGGAACCCAAAGTACACAAATATTTACCTCGAAGAAATACACGTGTGGCTTTTGTCCAGAGGAATGCATCTAAATAGAATTCACAGATAATCAACAAGATTTATGAAAGATCAGCACATCTTTTTATTTAATACTGAAAAATTTTAATATATATCTTAAATGAAAATATGTCCATCAGTAGACGAATGGATAAAGAAGATGTGGTACATATACACAATGGAATATTATTCAGCCATAAGAAGAAAACAAATCCTACCATTTCCCACAACATGGATGGAGCTAGAGGGTATTATTATGCTCAGTGAAATAAGCCAGGCGGAGAAAGACAAGTACCAAATGATTTCACTCATATGTGGAGTATAAGAACAAAGAAAAACTGAAGAAACAAAACAGCAGCAAAATCACAAAACCCAAGAATGGACTAATAGTTACCAAAGGGAAAGGGACTGGAGAGGATGGGTGGGAAGGGAGGGATAAGGGTGGGGAAAAAGAAAGGGGGCATTACGATTAGCATGTATAATGTGTGAGGGGGCACGGGGAGGGCCATACAACACAGAGAAGACAAGTAGTGATTCTACAGCATCTTACTATGCTGATGGACAGTGACTGTAATGGGGTTTGTGGGGGGGGACTTGGTGAAGGGGGGAGCCTAGTAAACATAATGTTCTTCATGTAACTATAGATTAATGATACCAAAAAAAAAAAAAAAAAGACTTCCATCTTGGATGCTTTCTCATCCTCTCTCGGATCAGTTCTAGAGAAGCCACGTTGTGAGCAGCCTGATGGAGAGGCCCCTATGGTGAACAAGTGAAGCATCTCAGTCACATGTGTGAGACTGGAAATGCATCCTCCAGACCCAGTTGAACTACAGATGACTGCAACTCTGGCTGACACTCTAACCACAACTTCATGAGATCCTAAACCCAATCCACCCAGTTGAACTGCTCCTAAATTCCTGACCCTAGGAGACTGTATGAGATTGCAAGTGTTTTTCAATTTAAGCTGCTAAATTTGGGGATAGCTGTTACATAGGAATAGATGCCATACATTTAAATCCCCAGTGAACCAGTGGGCATCACTTAAGGTTCCAGATTCATTTGTTCTCATCAGCACTGAATTGCCTACTGACTTCCCAATTCAGCAATAATTTATTTTCTATGTGAGGATGGAGCTCCCTTTGGATTTACCATAACAGGAATGCTTTCTTTTACTGTCTTCAGATTTAAAAAATAGTAAAAGTTAGCATATATAACTCAATATTAAGGGCTGATCTTGCTGAAAGTCTTTTTTCATTGAGAGAAAGAGAGAAACCTTACATTTTTAATTAGAACAGTCAAACACATCAACACATATGCTTGTTTGGATAAAAATAATTATACACATTTCTTACTGATGAAAATATTCAGAATAAATAAGCTTGTTTTAAATAAATAGTTTGTTTTCAATGATAAAACTGACATGTCTAGTTTCTTTAAAGTACTTACAATATTCCTACAAAGAAAATTTCCATTATAATCATTCACAGTTTCAAAATAATGAAATATTACCTACAAACAGTAACACTCTAATCACAATTACCTGTGAAATACATTAGCACAAACTAACTTATCATATTAGCTACCTAGAAAAAAGAAGACCCAAAAAGGACAGGATACAAATAAAAAATGCTTTGATGCTAGAAGAAAGAGGTCCAAAATGGTCTAGTAAAACCAACTTTGTTGGTTCCTAGAACCAAACAAATCATAATCAAAGTTCAGGCTAGAATCCATCCTGCAGGGAAGACCTATTACTACCTTGACAGTAGCTTAAGGAAGGTGACTGGAGCACAGTGGGATTAAAAGAGAACATCTAATTTACAGCATGAACTATTACTTGGAAAGACAGTCTACACTGAATGCCATACCTAATCACCATAGGCATCCAGAAAAATAAAAATGAAGGGGTGCAGCATAGCACAGAAAGGCAAAGACAAATAGTTATTTATGTTAAATATTATGCTACTTATGTTAAAGTTTCTGTACAATGCAGTAATCAGGCATTCTAAGTTCTACAGACACCAGAAAGTTAACAGAAATGCAAGCAGTGAGGCCCTTAAGTCATAAGCTGACACTGTATGAATGTGAAGACTGGAACAAACTGGAAAACACATGGCTCATTTAAAGGGAGGTGCTATTTGCCCTACTGAATAGAATGAATAATTTGAACTGCATAGAATGAAGGCCCAGTGTGAATAGAACTTCCTGTTTTTTCAAGAAAAACAAAAACCTGGATTTTTACTTAACCCAGGGGAAACTAATTTTAAAACATTTAGGGTTATATAGATTGAGGGTCTCCAATTTGTAAACTCTGCTCTATGCAGCATTAGAAAGTATAATTGCCTAGTATTCCCACATAAAGCTCAGCAACATCCAGGGTAAAAACAGATAGATCAGTAATAAATTTAAGACTCCACAGAATAATAATAATTCCTCAGAAAGTGGAATCAGGAGAAAAATATTTTCCAAAACCAAGCCTACAGGATTATTCCCATATTTCCAGTAGTCAAACCATGACTCTCCTATACTGGCACAGAGAATTGACCCCACTTCAACATGGCTGCTATTTAAGACAATAACAAAACTAAAATTTTAAATATGGCATTATTTTCCTCCACTCTCAGGTCTTTAACATCTATGCATATTTCTTCAAAGAAATTTCTTCACTTATAACTCCTGATATATCTCCCTATGCTATATCTACATATGGATAGCCTGGTTCCTGACTTATCACTAGTATCTAAGACTAATTCTAATGTCAAAGCTTGTAATTACATTCCTTACACAATGCATAACTACAGTTCTTATTTTTGTGTCATTTTTCTCTTTTCCTCATATTTTGACATTTTACAGGTAAATTTCTAAAATGTTTACAGCATTTCAATATTCACAAATAAAACCTTAATCAATGATTGTAATTCAAATATACTTGGTTCCTCAAAAATTGGAAGCGCCTATATTCTATCCTAGATTTTTCTACCTTTTATTTACTGAAAATATGTCTACCAAAAATGCTTTCATCATGCCTAGGAGGTAGAAGGAATGAACACACACACACACACACACACACAAATCTTGGGTGAATACACATCTATTAATTTTGAATTCTATTAAATGCTCCTTTGCTTTTTATTTCTAGCTGAAACCGATCTATTCTCAAAGCCCTAGGAATATCTAAATGTAGCAAGTTCATTTCTAAAAAACTCAGGGAAAATCCATTTTTAAGGTTTTTTTAAAGATACAGCTCTTTAAAAGAAAACAGTGATCAATCTTATTAAAAAGTGAATTTCCTCAACAGAGCTATTTTCAAAATGTAGGGAAAAATTAGATCATATCTTCTTAATACAAACACAGGTAGATTATTTTTCTATCTTCTTTCATTTCTCATTCTCCTTTTCTTCTACTTTTAGGCACCTTCTTACTTTTGCTCATTCACTTTAGATGCTATATAATCTAAAAGTCCTCATTAAAGCCCTCTTAATCAATTTCTTCTTTCAAGTATTTGAAGAATTTCAGATTATGCAACTTCAAAATGGGTCTATGGGAAATAGTTCATCAAACTCTTAACAGTCCTCTACTAGAGCGTAAGATATTCAATCTCTGATTAAGAAAAGTAATAGATTCACCACTAACTGGTATGTTAGTCTTCTCAGGCTGCCTTAATAAAATACCAGAATTAAAGATGGCGGCATGAGAGACAGAGACGTCCTCCTAAAACTGTATACAATTACAAAATATAGTTGGTGCAACTAATCCTGAGAGAGCAACAGGAAAAAGGACTGCACCAGAGTGCACACATCTAAAGAAAAGAGCAGACCTCATGTAACAGGGTAATGTACCAGAGCCATGGCCCGGTGGGACCCAAGCCCTTCCCCTACCCCAGCTCACCAGCAGAAGGAAGAGAAACAGAGCAGGGAGAGAGTGGAAGCCTGGGACTGCTGAATACCTAGCTCCAGAGATCTGCTCTGGGAGCACAAACCTACATTTCATGGTGCTTTCATGATACTCACGTGATTATGAGGTTAGAAAACTAATGCAGGCAGAATTCCTGGAAAGACTGAGATCCCAGTTGCTTCTGGAAAGCAGGGATCCATATCTTGCTGCTCTGGGACAAAAGCTTACACCTGTGTGCTCGGCCCACTGGTTCAGGCAGTGGAGACAGGCATAGCGGCAGGGAAGCAGGAAACAGGTCTTTACTCCCCCCAGGCAACAATACCACTCCCCTGCGACCCCCAACATTGCTTCAGGGGCGGAGAAGCTCCAGAGAGTAGAACTTACGGACACTAGAGGGTGTCATACACAAATATGAAACGCCAAAGGAATCTGGTCCAGGGTAAAACTAATATAACACTGGAGAAAAATTTAAATGACATGGACCTTATGACTCTTCCTGAAAGGGATTTCAAAATAAAAATCATCAACATGCTAATGGAGGTACGGAAAGACTTCCAAGAATTCAGGAATGAATTCAGGTTGGAGATCCAATTGTTGAAGAGCATGATGGAGGGTATTAAAAGCAGCTTGGATACGGTGGAGGAGATGATAAATGAAATAGAAACTAGAGAAGAGGAATACAAAGAAGCTGAGGCAAAGAGAGAGAAAAGGATCTCTAAGAACGAAAGAATATTGAGAGAACTGTGTGACCAATTCAAATGGAACAATATTCACATTACAGCGATACCAGAAGAAGAGAGAGAAAAAGGGATAGAAAGTGTCTTTGAGGAGGTAATTGCTGAAAACTTCCCCAAACTGGGGAATGAAATAGTCTCTCAGGCCATGGAGATCCACAGATGTCCCGACCCAAGGAAGACAACACCAAGACATATAGTAATAACATTGGCAAAGATCAAGGATAAGGACAGATTATTAGAAGTAGCCAGAGAGAGAAATAAGATCACAGACAAAGGAAAACCCATCAAGGCTAACATCAGACTTCTCAGCAGAAACCTTACAGGCCAGAGGGGAGTAGCATGATGTATTTAATTCAATCAAGCAGAAGGTCCTGAAACCAAGATTACTTTATCTGGCAAGATTATCATTTAAATTTGAAGGAGGGATTAAACAATTTCCAGATAAGCAAAAGCTGAGAGAATTTACCTCTCATAAACCATCTCTACAGTCTATTTTGGAGGGACTGCCATAGATGGAAGTGTTCCTAAGATTTAATAGCTGCCACTAGAGGTAATAAAACCACAGTAAAGAAAGTAGAACAGCTAATTACTAAGCAAATGCAAAAATTAAATTAATTATCCCCAAAGTCAATCAAGGGAATCAAGGGATAGACAAAGAATAGAGAATATGATACCTAATATATATATATATAAAGAATGGACGAGGAAGAAAAAGGAGGAGAAAAAGAAAAGAACCTTTAGATTGTGGTCGTAATAGCATATTAAGTGAGTTAAGTTAGACTCTTAGATAGTAAGGAAGTTAACCTTGAACCTTTGGTAACCATGAATCTAAAGCCTGCAATGGGAATAAGTACATACCTATCAATAATCTTCCTAAATGTAACAGGACTGAATGGACCAATCAAAAGACATTGAGCCACTGAATTGATAAAAAAACAAGACCCATCCATATGCTGCCTACAAGAGACTCACTTTAAACCCAAAGACATACACAGACTAAAAGTGAAGGGATGGAAAAAGCTATTTCATGCAACTAACAGAGAAAAAAAAACACAGGAGTTGCAGTACTTGTATCAGACAAAATAGACTTCAAAACAAAGAAAGTTACAAGAGACAAACAAAGACATTACAGAAGGATAAAGGGGTCAATCCAACAAGAAGATATAACCATTATAAATAAATATGCACCCAACACAGGAGCACCCACATATGTGAAACAAATACTAAAAGAATTAAAATGGGAAAAAGAATGCAATGCATTCATTCTAGGAGACTTCAACACTTCATTCACTCTGAAGGACAGATCAACCAGACAGAAGATCAGTAAGGAGACAGAGGCTCTGAACAACACAATAGAACAGATGGACCTAACAGACATCTACAGAACTCTAAACCCAAAAGCAACAGAACACACATTCTTCTTAAGTGCACATGGAACATTTTCAAGAATAGATCATACACTAGGCCACAAAAAGAGCCTAAGTATATTAAAAAAGATTGAAATTGTACCAACCAGTTTCTCAGACCACAAGTGTATGAAACTAGAAATAAATTACACAAAGAAAATGAAAAATCCCACAAACACATGGAGGCTACACAACATGCTCCTCACCAATGGATCAATGACTAAATAAAAACAGAGATCAAGCAATATATGGAGACAAATGACAACAATAATTCAACACCACAAAATCTGTGGGATGCAGCCAAGGCTGTGCTAAGAGGAAAGTATATTGCAATACAGGCCTACCTTAAGAAAGAAGAACAATCCCATACGACCAGTCTAAAATCATAATTACTGAAACTAGAAAAAGAACAACAAATGAGGCCCATAGTCAGTAGAAAGAGGGACACAATAAAGATTAGAGCAGAAATTAATAAAATTGAGAAGAATAAAACAATAGAATCAATGAAAGCAAGAGCTGGTTCTTTGAGAAAATACACAAAATAGATAAACCCCTAGCCAGACTTATCAAGAAAAAAAGAGAGTCTACTCCCATAAACAGAATCAGAAATGAGAAAGGAAAAATCACGATGGACACCACAGAAATACAAAGAATTATTAGAGAATACTATGAAAAATTATATGCTAATAAACTGGATAACCTAGAAGAAATGGACAACTTTCTAGAAAAATACAACCTTCCAAGGCTGACCATGGAAGAAAGAGAAAATCTGAACACAGCAATTATCAGCAATGAAATTGAACTGGTAATCAAAAGCCTACCTAAGAACAAAATGCCTGGACCAGATGGCTTCACCACTGAATTTTATCAAACATTTAGTGTAGACCTAATGCCCATTCTCCTTAAAGTTTTCCAAAAAATAGAAGAGGAGGGAATACTTCCAAACTCATTCTATGAGGCCAAAAATCACTCTAATACCAAAAGCAGGCAAAGATACCACAAAAAAGAAAATCACAGACCAATACCCCTGATGAACACATATGTAAAAATACTCAGCAAAATATTAGCAAACCGAATTCAAAAATACATCAAAAAGATTAGCCATCATGATCAATGGATTTATGCCAGGGATGCAAGGATGGTACAACATTCGAAAATCCATCAACATCATCCACCACATCAACAAAAAGAAGGACAGAAACCACATAATCATCTCCATAGATGTTTAAAAAGCACCTGACAAAATTCAACATCCATTCATGATAAAAACTCTCAACACAATGGCTACAGAGGGCAAGTACCTCAACATAATAAAGGCCATATATGACAAACCCACAGCCAACATTATACTTAACAGCGAGAAGCTGAAAGCTTTTCCTTTAAGATCAGGAACAAGACAAGGATGCCCACTCTCTCACTTCTATTCAACATAGTACTGGAGGTCCTAGCCACAGCAATCAGACAACACAAAGAAATAAAAGGCATCCAGATTGGCAAGGATGACATTAAACTGTCCCTGTTTGCAGATGACATAATATTGGACATAAAAAACTCTAAAGAATCCACTCCAAAACTACTAGATCTAATATCTGAATTCAGCAAAGTTGCAGGATACAAAATTAATACACAGAAATCTGTCGCATTCCTAAACACTAACAATGAACTAGCAGTGAGAGAAATCAGGAAAACAATTCCATTCACAATTGCATCAAAAAAGAACAAAATACCTAGGAATAGACCTAACCAAGGAAGTGAAAGACCTATACTCTGAAAACTAGAAGACACTCATGAGAGAAATTAAAGAAGATACCAATAAATGGAAACACATCCCGTGCTCATGGATAGGAAGAATTAATCTTGTCAAAATGGCCATCCTGCTTAAAGCAATCGATAGATTCAATGTAATTCCTATCAAAATACCAACAGCACTCTTCAATGAACTAGAGAAAATCGTCCTAAAATTCACATGTAACCACAAAAGACCTTGAATAGCCAAATCAATCCTGAGAAGGAAGAATAAAGCAGGGGGAATTATGCTCCCCAACTCGAAGCTCTACTACAAAGCCACAGTAATCAAGACAATTTGGTACTGGCACAAGAACAGACACATAGACCAATGGAACAGACTACCGAGCCCTGATATAAACCCAACCAAATATGGTGAATTAATATATGATAAAGGAGCCATGGACATACAATGGGGAAATGACAGCCTCTTCAACAGCTGCTGTTGGCAAAACTGGACAGCAACATGCAAGAGAATGAAACTGGATTATTGTTTAACACCATACATAAAAGTGAACTCGAAATGGATTAAAGACTTGAATGTAAGTCATGAAACCATAAAACTCTTAGAAGACAACACAGGCAAACATCTCCTGAATATAAGCAGGAGCAACTACTTCCTGAACCCACCTCCTTGAGAAAGGGAAACAAAAGCAAAAATGAACTCATGGGACTACATCAAACTAAAAAGTTTTTGTACTCAAAGGACACCATCAACAAAACAAAAAGGCATCCTACAGTATGGGAGAACATATTTGTAAATGACATATCTGACAAGGGATTAACATCCAAAATATATAAAGAGCTTACATGCCTCAACACCCAAAAAGCAAATAACCCGATTAACAAATGGGCAGAGGATATGAACATACAGTTCTCCAAAGAAGAAATTCAGATGGCCACCAGACACATGCAAAGATGCTTTCACTAATCATCAGGGAAATGCAAATTAAAACCACAATGAGATATCACCTCACACCAGTTAGGACAGCCAGCATCGGAAAGACTAAGAAGAACAAATGCTGGTGAGGATGCGGAGAAAGGGGAACCCTCCTACACTGCTGGTGGGAATATAAGCTAGTTCAACAATTGTGGAAAGCAATATGGAGGTTCCTCAAAAAACTAAGAATAGAAATACCATTTGTCCCCAGAATCCCACTCCTTGGAATACACCCAAAGAATACAACTTCTCAGGTTCAAAAAGACATATGCACGCCTATGTTTATCGCAGCACTTTTTACAATAGCCAAGATATGGAAGCAACCTAACTGTCCATCTGTAGATGAATGGATAAAGAAGATGTGGTACGTATACACAATGGAATATTATTCAGCCATAAGAAACAAATCCTACCATTTCCAACAACATGGATGGAACTGGAGGACATTATACTCAGTGAAATAAGCCAAGTGGAGAAAGACAAATGCCAAATGATTTCCCTCATTTGTGGAGTATAACAATGAAGCAAAACTGAAGGAAGAAAATGGCAGCAGACTTAGAGACTCCAAGAATGAACTAGTGGTTACCAAAGGGGAGGGGTGTGGGAGGGTGGGTGGGGAGGGAGGGAGAAGGAGACTGAGGAGTATTATGTTTAGTACACATGGTGTGGGGGATCACAGGGAGAACAGTGTATCACAGAGAAGGGACATAGTGGATCTCTGGCATCTTGCTGCACTGATGGACAGTGACTGCATTGGGGTATGGGTAGGGACTTGATAATATGGGTAAATGTAGTGACCTATGGGTAAATGTAGTAACCACGTTGTTTTTTCATGTGAAACCTTCATAAGAGTGTATATCAATCATACCTTAATAAAAAATTTAAAAAAAATACCAGAGACTAGGTGGCTTAAACAACAGGAATTTATTTTCTTATATAGTTCTGAAGGCTAGAAATCCCAGATCAAGGACAGACACCATTGGTTTCTGGTGAGAACTCTCTTTTTTCAAGGACTTGAATCGTATCAGATGAGGGTCCTTCCCTTAAGACCTCATTTAACTTCATCTACTTTCTTGAGGGTTAGGGCTTCAATTTATGAATTTGGGGGGGAACACAATTCTACCCAAAGCCTTAGAAAGGAAAAGTATCAGATCTTACCATGTTTAGGGACGTTTGTGTTATAATATTGATACTTTTTCAAATATCCTCTAGTATTAGAAAATAGGTTACTTTGACATCACCAGTTCATTTGGCCCTATTTTCAGATACTAATTTTTGAAATAATTTTTGTCCCTAATCAGAGGGAGGACGGAGCACAGAAAGGAGACATGGAAGGTTTTGTACAACTATGGAATTAGAGGGTACAGTCCACATGATGGACTATTCTCACTTCTGACACTAACTGCAAGTTCAGAGGATTCCAAAAGCCCCCTCACGTTCCATAATTCACTAGAAAGACTAACAGAACTTACTGAAAACTTACAGTCACAGTTATGGTTCATAACAGGGAAAGGATTCAAATTAAGATCAGGGAAGAGAAAGAGCACATTGGACAGAGTTCAGGGGAGCACCAAATATGGAGCTTCAGATATCCTGGCCTGTGGAGTCATGAACATTTTACTCTCCCAGTATTCGTGTGACAATACGCATAGGACATTGCCAACCAGAAAGCTCATAGGAGACGTGGTATTCAGAGTTTTACTGGGGCTTTATTCAAGAAGCATGATTGACTGACTGACTGCCTACATGGTGATCTTAGTTTCCAGGTCAGCTAACACCAGGTAACCCAAACCCTGTCCTCAGGCACACAGTTAGTCTTTCTGGCATAGGCAGCCGCCATCCTAAATTTATCCAGGAATGGCTAGCTCCTCTCCCCCTAAATAGCATTGCTAGACAATGTGACACAGGTTCCTAGGCAAACAAAAATACTCGAGATTACCACCCAGAAGCGGAAGGTGAAGGCCAAATCTCCTCCGGAGCAATGTTAAATTCTTTTCTGTGCAGGAGACAAGAGAAACCATTCAGTAGTTCCAGTGCCTAGAGAGGCAAGTCCATGCTCCTCAGCAAACTATGTGAGCCTTCTTTTCTCACCTATTCTGCATACCCTCCACCCCCACAATTTGGCTATCTCCTTCTCTAAACTCTGTCTTTCATTAAATCAAAGTTTCTGCTTTAGAAATTGCAAATTTATTTTTGTTTTTACAAACATCAGACTTCTGTGAGCTACTTCTTCTGTCTGGAATGCCTTTCTATTTTACTTTTAAATGACTCGTCCTTAAGTTCTCAACTTAGGCACCCCTTTCTCCAGAAAGCCTTTCAATAACCCTGTGTGGCACTGTGCCTCTCCCAGAGTATCCTATATATATTCCTATCATAATACAATATGTGGGGTCCAAATTGCCTTCTGACTAGGTATCCATGTTTTATTGATTCAAGTAACTGAGACCCTACCTACCTCTAGCCCTGTTTTCCCTCCCTCATATTTCAGCCATCTAGGTCTTGGACCTGTCCCTGCTTCTTTATCCTTCCTTCTCCCATATTTCTGAGATGAGAGTCCTATCCCTGCTCATCAATCCCTAGTGACAGACCTTTCTTTTCTACCTGAACTTTCCCAACCTGCCTGGTCTGATCCTTCCTATCCCCCCAACCAATTCCTGGATATGACTGTTTAAGATAAATACTCCAACTACATTAAAGGGTTTTAAACCAAATGGATCAAGATGATTGATTCTCAAACTACCTGAGTTAGTACCAGAATCATTTCCATAGTATAGACAAAAAACAATGCTATCAAGAGGAATGGGTAATTCATATCAAGAGAGCATCTCACCTATCAAGTAATCAAGCTTTTCAAATTTTTTAAATACCTTACCTTGAGTTATAATCTTGGTTACACTTCCAGCTTGTCCCATGTTCTAAACAAGATACACAAAACCAAGCTATGCTTCGCAGATGAAAAGGGTATCACTCACATTTCTCCATTACCTTGGATATTAATTCTGAATTATTTTTTAAAAAGAGGCAGCATGTCTGTTGAGCTGCATATAGTATTTTTCCTGCTGCTTTCCTAAACTGGATCACCTATGAGGGCAATGTGATTAGCAGGGGATTCCAAGTAGCTACATCTCACAGAACTTAGTAGTTACATCGTTGGGCACTACTTGGTTGTGATCATTCCTGTAATGAGCTTTTATCAAAGAGCCTTAGAAGGGCCCAAATTTTAATCCTCTTAGCACCTCTCTAAACTCTGAGCAAACTGACCCTATGTACATTATCAACTTAGACTATGCTTTAAAGAAATATCCAATCTACTATAATGAAATGGAAACATACAAATGCTTTGCTTCAGTCATCTGTCTTCACGGTGATATTTTTCTCTACAGCAGAAATGATCTATATTACTTATACTGCAAAAGTGAACTATTCCCCCCAAAAGGAGTCAACAGTACTATATCAGAGAAAGCACCACCACACTACTGTTTCTATCTTGTCTTTAACTTAGCTGTGAGGCCTTGAGTAGTCATCTGCCACCTCACCTGTAGAAAATTAATCTATTTTAATTTCCCAAAGTGATAGGCAGAATTGTAATACAATTTTCATTACTTCAAATTAAAGCAATCAACTTAAGTGAGCTTTATAACTGAAAGTTAGCTAAATAGTACTTAATAGATGATCATAGTACACAAAACATTCAATATTTTAAAAATTAGAAAAAAAATAATGTGTTACCTTGAAATGGGCCATTAGTCACTCTGGGCAAAAAAATTCCTTTCCTTCTTAAACAGATATTCCAAGAACAAATTTAACAATGTTTGTTAAATTACACAAACACTCGTTACTCCATTATACCTCACTAACCTATGGATAAAATGATATAATACATTGTCTGGAAAACTTAGTTTATTCCTGTAGGACTGTATACACTGCCCACCTTCCAAATACTGACTGCTGAACCAGATGGACTGACATACACTATTTGATATACAGTAGGTTTTCCTGAATTACTCAAGGCCAAGTGGCTGACCTCAGAACCACATGCTGAGATGTAGCAGGTAATTTGCATTCTCTCAGGCTGCTGCCCCATCCCATCCCAGTCTGTAGAGCTGTATTATTTTCTGTAAATTTGTTGCTGGATCCCCTCTCCTCCGCAGCATCAGTTCTGAGGCTTACTGCCCATTGCTTACTGTCCATTACTGTCACTGATTTGTCAGTCTCCACCTAGTCACATCCAACTGCTATCCAGCAGCTACCCAACACCTCTTTCTCTGTTTCTTAATCATTTTTGTCTCTTCTGTTTCCTGCTTTTTTCAAGTACCAAATGGAAGAGCTCTACTTCACAGGAACAGTCAGCCAACTGATACATTTTTTTCCTTCTAATTAAAAACAACAAAGCAAGCCAGGATGATCTTTGGCTCTTCTGAACAGTTTCCATCACAATCTGATACTCCAAGGTTTGTTCACTACAAAAGATGCTTTATGGTTTTTTCTATTTCCAAGTTTGGAGTAATTGCAGATACTTGGTCTACAGACAACTGAAGTTTTTACAATCACAGTATTTAAGGGTTAAAAAGGCAACACAAGATGTGCTGACTGCCATCTAAACCCTTAAAAGACAGACACACACGCAATCTCTAAAAATTTCCATTAAAATCAGGCCTTAATATAACTGAATACCATTCCAAAAAAGATATACATATGGCCCCAAAGTATATGAAAAGATGTTTAACATCACCAATCATTAGGGAAGTGCTAATCAAAACCACAGGAAATGCTACTCTCACACCCACTAGGATGGCTGTCTTGCTAATGGGTTTCAGCCCCGGGCAAGTCCACTATGGATTCAATGTGACCAAAGAAATGACAGTAGGACATTCTTGGGGTGAAAGGGTTATACCCAACTTTATTTCCACTGTGGATGGTCAATCACTAGAATCCCAACCACTCAAAGCAAGTCAGCTTGCAGCAAGCCAGTCTCTGCCTCTGGGCCACTCTACCCTTGCAGCCATCTCAGTCTCTGTCCTTGGTGCTGCCACCACTCCAGTCTCGCTTCTGCTCTCCTGTAGCCTTGCAACCATGCCACTGTGTTATGCAGAGCCCTGAGCAGGGCTCTCTATATGGAGTCAATAACAACGTATCGCCAACACGTATGTAGTGAGCTAGCTTGACTAGGGCCAAGTGAGAATCCTGGCTCCAGGAACCTTCACTTTATCCACAGTGGTTATTACTGAAAAACCAGAAACTGTGTTTAGCATGTATGTGAAGATGTACTGGTATAGATATGGAGGATCTGTAACTTCCGTGCATTGCTAGTGGGAATGTAACATAGTTAGCCACTGCAGATGATAGTAAGGTGATTCCTATACAATTAAATAAAGAATTACTACATGATCCAGCAATTTCACTTCTGGGTATATACCCCAAAGAAATGAAAGCACACACTTAAACAGGTATTTGTACACCCATGTTCCTAGCAGCATTCACAATGGCCAAAAAGTAGAAGCAACAGAAGTATCCATGGACTAATGGACAAACAAAATGTGGTATATAGATACAATGGAGTATTACTCAGCCTTAAAAAGGAAGGACATTATAATAGATGCTACAACATGGATGAACCTTGAAGACATCATGCTAAATGAAATAAGCAAGTCACAAAAGGAGAAATATTGAATGATTCTACTTATAGTAGGTACCTAGAGTAGACAGAAAAGTTAGAGACAGAAAGTAGACTGGTTGCCAGGAGCTGCAGAGGAAGCGTGTGTGTGTGTGTCTGTGTGTGTGTGTAATATTTAAAGGGTACTGATTTTCAGTTGCCAAACACGAAAAATTCTGGAGATGGATGCACTCATGGTTGCAAAACAGTGTGAATGTACTTAATAGCACTGAAATGTACACTTAAAAATGGTTAAAATGGTAAATTTTGTTATGTGATGTGCATTTTACCACAGTAAAAAAAGATGAATGAAAAGTAAAGGTGACATAGAGCAGTGAAGTACATGCTATTTTGTCACTCATGGCTACTGTGCAAACCCAATCTGACTCAAAACAGATATCACAAATTATGTACAACTGAGTAAATGGTGCTTAATTTTGTTAGTGCTAATGAAGAGCATGGAAACATCTCTCCATATCTAAGGATGCCAGATTGTCCTCATAGAGGTCTATCTGGGAAAGATGAGAAAAATAGGTTGTCAATAAAAATCCCTTGGGCATACACCAAATCACTGAATAAATATTCATTCTTGAGACTTTTAAACCTTAATGCCTCCATGCCTACATCCTTGCTTTTTCTAAATACACAAATATTCTCTTACCTCAGGGCCTTCTGTGAGCCTAAAATACCCATCCCCTACATACCTGCAGAACTCCTGTTCACATTTCATTCAGATCTCTACTCAAATATTCCCTATCCCTCCCTAATCAGAGAGGCTAAGCTTACCCACCCTATCTAAAATAATATCCTCCATCATTCTTTCTCCCTTTAATGAGCTTGGTTTTTCTTTACAGTTCTTATGGCTACTTAATATATTTACTTGCTAATTTTCTTTCTCTACCCACTACGGTGTAAACTCAGGAGCATAGTACTTTATCTAGTTTTACAGCACCCAGAACACCAACTGGCACACTGAAAGTGGCCAATAAATATTTATTAAATGAATTAATAGATAGATCATATTCCCTCTTGGCCTTGATACTATTTCACCAACACTGGTTAAGTGGAAGGAACACCTAGTTTACAAGTCAGAAGACTGGTACCAGCACTGACAGTAAAAACCTTAATTAAGCACTTCAAACAGTGCTTCTTGAGGTCCTAAATACACTAAGTAAGTATAGTATATCTGTCTTTCATGATGCAGGACAAAGAATAAGGATAAAGAATTTACCTCTAACACTGCTTTAGGACAAAAAGATACCATGTATTGCATAACAAACATCACATTGCACCTGTTTTGATAAAAGTTACAAAGCACCTGCTAGTCTGAAAATCACAGGATTTTCTCTCTACAACTTCTCAGAGGAAATGGACAAATGCAAGAACACTGGCTGTCAATAAATACAGCCAATAATTAAGTAACCATGTACTTGGCCCAACAGATACACATGCTGGTACACTAGAATATGTTAAATCTTTGGATGAGGGAGAGAAAAGGCTGCTCCCAAAAGATACCTAACTTCATTTCAAAGTCAAAAGTATTCAACTAAATTAATTCCAGTGCAACGTCCCACCAGTGCCTATGCGTGTCACAACTTTTGAGAGCATTTTGTAACTGCAATTTAATCTTCAGTCTGCAGTGAATGCCTTCTGATAAAGCTTTGGCAGCTGATAATTTTTGTATAAAAAATTCTTCAACTAGAAACTGCAATACTTTCCTCCCTGAGAAAGCTTAGGAGAACCCATACTCTAGGTCTTCAGGACTCCCAGAACCCCTGTGTCTGGGTTTAAGGAGAATCATCCAGGGAACACACGTGTCCTGCCCTGCCTCGGAAGTGGAAATGGCAGGTGGAACCTGCTCATCAGCAAAGTCCGGGACACAGGGCAGAGGTGTCCGCAGGAAGCGTAGCATGGCTCGGGGCAAACTCCGGCTCCAGGGCCAGCGATCCCCGCCCCAGACGCACCAGGCCAGCCCCTGCCTCTGAATTAGGCCGGACCTGCCCCCGGAGCTCCGTCCCCTCACACGCAGGTCCTACCTGAGCTCTGCCCCCAGCTACAGGGCTGCGGGGGTAGGCGAGAGGAGGCGTGGCCTTCCAGCTCGCCAGTCGAACTCCCTCGTGCGGTTGTTACGACTTTCCCTCTCGGGATCCGAGCCCGACCAACTTGGAGTTGCACTTCCGGGGTCCACAGGAGACTGAAACATCATCGCGCACGCGACGACGGCGGCCGCGACAAGCCGGAAATAGGCGGGGCGTGGTGGCCGGACGGGTTCCTGTGGCGCTGGGTGGGCTGGGAGAGGGAGCCCCCGAGGCGGGTGAGAGTCGTGCTAGTCTCCTCGCGGGCCCTGCTCGACCTTCCTGGAAGCTTCTGTTTGAAGGAGACATGCCCCTTCTTGGGTTACTTTAGAATAGGCACCCTGAAGCCTTGCTCTTCAAGCGGAATTTAAAAAGAGATTCCGAGAGTGCCCATGCCGCTAATTACCTTCTCTTCCAGTCAGGGTTTATCCGTCTTCACCTGATCAGTTAAACTCTAGAAAAGACGGGAGGTGGGAAAGTCTAGATTTAGAAGATTGAATTTAACTCTGAATTGTGATAGTGTATAGAAAGCTAAGTTCCCTTATCCTGCTCTTTTTCCTATACCTTCAATACTACTAGGATAAATGGGAAACAGCTGTGGAAAGAAAGCTAGTGTCACATCGCTAACAGGAGTTTGGTTCTAAACTCAGCCTTTATGGCAAAAATCTCTGATAGTAAAAATTATCCACGAAAATCACCTTAATGTCCCACAAAGTACAGAATACATGATGTTAAGCATGAACGTGAGACCTCTTAGCTAGTTTAAATGTTAAAATGAAAGGAGAGTTTGTATGTAGGTATCTGGGCATTTACTCAATCCTGATAAATCCAAGGGACAACTCTTAAGTCTTCCTCTTACCCAATCAGAGGCACTTGACACACTGAATCATATCCTCCTTGAAACTTGAAACATTCTTAATTTTACTTTTAAATGAAAATAATGCTCTTTTTGATTCTCCTTAGCTGCATCTTCCTGATTTCTAGGTGTTAGTGTGTATGTCCCAGACCTCTTGCCCTCTTTATCTACTCTCATTCCCCCAGTGATCTCATCGACTCCCTTCATTGTCTTTTATATAACGTTGGTATGCTGATCGCTTTCAAATATCTGCATCCAGCCCTGACTTGCTTGATTTCTTTACCCACATATCCAACTTCTTAAACATTTCTACTGGGATATGTACCATGCATATCAAGCTTTATATTCTCTATCTCCCAAACCTGTTCCTGTTGTATATCTTTCTAAGTAACTAGCACATTGATTCTTAAACTTTTTCAGATCATCCATGGATTGATTCTTCTTGCTCTCATGTTATACATCCACTCACTCAACAGCTGTTTGCTCTTTTTTCAAAAGGTATCCTAGGTCTAACCAATTATCACCGCCTTTACAGCTACCACTCTAGTCCTCACTGGATGCTGTAATTGTCTCTTAATTGTTCCACATACTTCTATTCTTCCCTCACCACAGCCTAGTCTTCAATTGGCAACTGTGGTAAATCATGCAAATTATCTTTCCAATAATGCAAATAGAATTTGTTACTTTCCTGTTCAAACCTTTAAGAGCTTACCTACTCACACAGAATAAAAATCATAAGCCTATAAGATTCTGCATGATTTAGCCCCTGGCCATCCCATGCTGCCACTGGGGAAGAGGGTGATAAAAAATTAGAGTTTGGGAAATAGCAGCCCCAAAGGTGATTGTTGACTGTCTTGCCTGGACATATTTAAAGGCAAGAGACTGAGAGTGCCTGTGATGACTAAGTAAAGAGATAAGAACTGTCAAGGTTTCCCAACAGGTAGTATACATGTTTTTAAATCACTGAGTATATTCGTTTTCTAGGACTGACATAATAAAGTACCTCAAATTAGGTGGTTTAAACAACTGAATTGTATTGTCTCATAGTTCTGGAGGTTAGAAGTCCAAGATCAAACTGTAGGCATGGTTGTTCCTTCTGAGGCCTCTGAGGGAGAATTTGTTCCACGTCTCTCTCCAAGCTTCTGGTGGTTTGCTGGCAATCTTTGGTACCCTTTGGCTTGTAGACTCATTAACCCAACCTCTGTCTTAATCTTCACATGGTATTCTCCCTATGTGCTGCCTCTGTGTCCAAATTTGTCCTTTTTATGTGGACTCTGGTCATGTTGAATTAGGGTCCACCCAATGACCTCATTTTAACTTGATTGCCTCTCTAATGGCCTTATTTCCAAATAATGCCACATTCTGAGGTGCTGAGCTTAGGACTTCACTGTAACTTTTTGGGGACACAGTTCAACTCATAACACTAGTAGAATTATGTTGAAAAAGGAGAGAAGCAATTTTAGTAGAAATAAGGAGAAACAAAAAAACCAGCAGAATGAGGTTTTGTGAAGTAAGCTACCAGAAGAGGATCTGCATAGGTATTTTGAGATGCCGGCTGGTGTTGGCATACTACGTATCAGGGAATAGCAGTGTTGGATTCCCTTGATTGAGGTGAATCTCCAAGTACCTGATGAAAGAAAGCACTAACACTTGGGCATCTGTTACAGAAGGGACCCTGATGTCAGTTTACAATAGCTTTTCTTCCCTCCCCTGAGCTGACCCTGAGGGACTTCAAAATGACAGAATGCGTACATAGAGAAGGAAAATGTAGAGGATGCAAGACAAAGTATATCATACCCTCTTCATTCCAGCCATATTTTGTGGGTCAGGCCTATGCTGGAAAGTGGACTTTAGTGATTTGGAAGTTTTCAGTCCATTATGTAAAGAGTTTAGAGCTTAGAAATTGGTCATTTCAATTCTCTCAACAAGGAAGAAGCTGAACAAACTAAATAACAACTTTCCTAAATCCATCAGAGAATTCAGGTCACAGGGAACACTACTGCTCCCCAATCTTGGAAGACAGACAAGCTGTTAATGAGAAGTGTAGCTTACAGGGGGCAGAAACAGGAAGCAGGAGCCAGTATGGGTAGGTACACTTTAAACTGTAATTGATGAATTACTGAAGGCTCATTGTGCATTAGCTTGGGACTTAAAAACTCCAAATAGTCACAATTGGGGGTTGAGAGTAGCACCCATACTTCTGTGGTTTTTACCTCCAGGAGCCCTGCCAGGTTTCACTGTGAAGATCAGGCAAAAATCCTCTTCTGACAGTGGGAGAAGAAAAGTGGCCATTTTGAAATATGCCCAGAGCTCTCTATTTTCTTTAACAAACCCTGCCCTTAAGGGAAACTATTTTACCAGAGCCTAATCACCTGAGGGTTTACCAATCTAGAGGAATGGAAACACTTTAGCCTATGAAGTAGGAGGAAAGTGGATGATATGCAGAAAAAGAAGTAGATTATAAGAGAAAGATGAAAATACTAAGAAAAGAAAATACTAGAAATCTAAAACACTGGAGCAGTAATGAAAAAATATCTTTGATGGGTTTATAAGTAGAGTGGACACAGCCAAGGAAAGAATCTAGGTTAAGAATATGCCACTAGAAACTTCCAGAACCAAAATGCAAGGAGAAAAAAAAAGAATGAAAAAGATGGAACAGAATATCTAAGAACTGTGGGAAAATTACAAAAGCTGAACATTCATAATGGGAATACCAAAAGGAGAAGAGAAAGGAGCAAAGGAATTATTTGAAGTAATAATGACCAAGAATTTTCCAAAACTAATGACACACAAACTCACAGATCCAGGAAACTGAGAGAACTCCAAACAATACTAAAAAGTCTATACCTGGGTGTATATAACAGCAAAAAATCAAAGTCAGTGAGAAAATCCTGAAAGAAGCCAGTTGGTGGGGGGCGGAGGAGGGGAAACATGGGGAGAAACAGTTTTGCCTACAGAATAGAAACAAACAAAAATGAAATTGGACTCCTCTTCAGAAACTCTGCAAGAAGAGAGTGGAGTAAAATATTTGAAATGTTGAAAGAAAAATACATCAGCCTAGACTTCGGTATCTAGTGAAAATATCCTTTAAAAGTAGAGGACAATAAAGACTTTCTCACACAAAACCTGAGGGAAATGTTCATCAGTGGACCTGTCCTGCAAAAAATGTTAAGTTCTTCAAAGAGCTGGAAATGATGTAAGTCAGAAACTTGGATCGACATAAAGAAAGGAAGAATTAAAAATACTCTGTACTTTACTACCCATGAAGTAGTATAGTGTTTTTTGAAAGTGCACCTGGATAAGCTGTAAATGTACTTCGCAAACTCAAGGGCAGCCACTTAAAAAGTTAAAAAAAAAGTTGAACTGATTGTTAAGGAGAGAAATTGGAATCAAAATATTTAGTTAAAACCAGAGAAGGCAGAAAAGAGTAGAAGAGGATCAATGAATAGGAAACTCTGATTTGGGTCATATTGGACTTCTAATAACTAAAAATGAGACATTCCAAAATGTCCTAATGTAACAAGAAAAGCTATAATGCATGTCTAGCATATAGTCCAGGGATTGGGACAAAGATTTGACAAAGCAGGTTTAGATTGTAGTAGGAGGGGAAAAATTAGATTTTCTGCTTGTTGCCCTTGCCTCAGTGCTGCACATTTAATATGTTACATCGAAATATATGTTACATAAACTATATAGTTTAAAACATTATGTCAAATAATTACATTAAAATCATGTTATCAGGATTGGAATGATACTACTTCATTGGAATACTATGACTCATTATTCTTCAATCCATTGGTACTTTTTCCCTTTTATTACCTTTCCCTTCCAGCTTGTATCTCAAGCTGAAGTTTTCTATTCCTGGTTCTCCACAATTAGTTCTGTAAGCACAGAATCTACTGTTACCCTTCTTAATTCTAACCCTCTTATAAACTGGCGTGTCTTTTGTGAGCAACCTGATTTTTCTTAAAAATTCCTAGGAAATTTACGTCCCAGTGTTTACTGAAACTTGATATATTGGATGTTGAATAGGGTCAATGAGCTTTTAAGATACACTCCTACGTCCTTATAATGAGTGTTCCTTCTTACACACACACACACACACACACACACACACACACACACACACACACACTACAATGCTGTAACAAATCTTAGCTGTAACTAAAACAATGTGATGGGCCTTTGTACTTTGCAAACTTTAAAAAGTTTTTTTAAAAAAGTCGAACTGATTGCTAAATTAATCTCCAATCTTAGGGGTCATCTTGAAGACTCATCCCACACAGTTACCCATTTTCAAAGGAAAAGATAAACAATGGAGACTGATCTGGAGATGACTCTGTGTTAGAATAGTCAGACAGTACTTTAAAGAGCTGTATAACTATGCTTAATGACATAAAGAAAAGGATATTTATACAGGACATCTCAGCAGAGACATAAAAAGTATAATAAAGAACCCAGTGGAAATTCCATTACAGGAAAAACACCTGAAATTTTAAAGAATCCACTGGATGGGCTTAACAGCAGAATGGAAATTGTGAGGAGTCAGTGAACTTGGAGATAGATAAATACAAAAATATTATAATTAGGAAGAACACAGTCCAACTGCTCAGAACCAACAATAAAAGAGAAAATCTTGAAAACAGCCATAGTGAAGTGTCTTATTCATATAGGAGAACAATGGTCCAAATGATCACCATCTTCTCATTAGAAACAGTGGATGCCAGGAGACAGTGAGTCATCTTTAAAGTACTGAAAGAAAATGGTAGTCAACCCAGAATCCTGCATCTAGTGAAATATCTTCAAGAATAGTGAAATAAACATTTTCAGGTAAAAGAAAAATAGCAGATCTCATCATAAGCAAATCTGCACCACAAGAAATGATCAAGGAGGAGAAATAAAACCAGATGGAAATTCAAATGTTCAGGAACAAGGAGCATCAGAAATAGAAAAAAAGACAGTAAATATAAAAGATGATTTTTTCCTAATTAAAATCTGTACAACTGTTTAAAACAAAAATTTTAACATCTGATGAGATTTCTTATGTCTGTTGATGTAATACATATGACAGCTATATCATAAAGGCAGGGTTGGGTAAGTAGTAAATGGACCTATACACTCTGTAGAAAGTTAAAGATACATGTTTAAATATCTAGAACAACCACTTAAAAATTGCAAAGTAGTATAGGTAAAAAGCCAATAAAATGAAAATGTGTAAGAATGTTTATAGCAGTTTTATTCATAATAATCTCAAACTATAAAAAGCCCAGGTATCCACCAAATGTGGGCATAGATAAATTTTGGTAAATTCATGCAATAGAATACTATTCAGCAATAGAAACATGCCACTAATACACATAACAACATGAATGCATCTCAAAATGTTGAGTGAAAGAACCCTCACACAAAGTACATATTATGTAATTTCATTTATACAAGGTTCTAGAACAGGCAATAATAATCTGTGATGCATTAAAACTAGAGCTTTTGCTTCATCTAGTGTGCTGTTTAACTCTTGTGTATTTTTCAGTGTAGTCACTCTTTTCTTCAGCTCTGAAATTTCTATTTGGAACTTCCTTATGTTTTCTATCACTTTGTTGAAGGTCTCACTGTGTTATTCCATTCTTCTACTGAGTTTGGTGAGCATCTTTATGACCATTACTTTGAATTCTTTAAAAGACAAATTACCTCCATTTCTTTAAGGTTTCATTTTTCTAAGGTTTTGTCTTTTTCCTTCATCTGGAACATATTCCTGTTTCTTCATTTTCCTTGACTCTCTGTGTGGGTTTCTGTGCATTAGATAAAACAGCTTTTTCTCCCAGTCTAGGCCTAGTGTAGGAGGTGAAACTTATAATTCAACCTTGCCATTGCTCTTTGTTGTCTCTCAAACTGCTGTGATTCTCCAATTAACCTATTTTGTTTTTAATAGCTCCCAGTGGCTGAGGGTGCAGCAGAGCTGTCAGTGTCCTGTATTGGAGGAATTCCCCATCTAGACTTAGGTTGTTTAAAAGCTAGACCCTCAGACAGCAGCTTTTAAAATGTGCAGATATAGACAGTCCTGTAGGACTGCAAGCGTAAGCCCCACTGGCCACCAGAATCAGGCAATTGCAGGTAATCCCCTGGGTGTTAGTCACCAAAACCAGGACTCCAGATGAGGTAAAAGCTCCGCCCCATTTGTGGGGATAGTGGCAAACTGTAGCCACCACAGAGGGAGAGTGCAGAGATAGCATCCCCTAGCCTATGTTACCTGTGAGCATCTGTAAACCTGTAGGAGGATGCAAATATGAATCCTGCTCCCCAGGCTGGAGCTCCTGGACAGCAAATAGGCCTCTTTCACAGAAAGATTAGGGGTGTGTTTCAGTCCACCCTCCAATTATTGGAGTTCCACTACCTTGTCTTTGAGTTCACTAATCCTCTCTCTTCAGCCTCATCTAGTCTGCTGTTGAACCCCTCTAGAGTAATTTTCAGTGCAGTTAAGATAAGCAAATGAGTTTCTTTCACATAAAGTCTGCTTCTGTGCCTGGCCCTGGGCTGGGTGAGTCTGAGCATGTGAGCCCTTTAAGAGCCACTTCTCAGATCACCATAGCCTTGTGGGTCTCAATGTGAGTCAGAGCAGGTGAGTCCTATTGGTTTTCAAAGCTAAATGTTTTGGGAGCTTGTCTCTTAGGAGCAGGTTTTAAAAGTTTGGGTGCTTGATGTGCAGTTCAAACCCATCACTACTCAAAGAGAAGCTCTGGTTTTGAGTTACCTCCTAATTGGGAGTCACTGTGCCAAGGGCAGGGCTCATGGCAAGTCTGTGTTTTAGCCTCTCCTCCCCACAATGATGTGGTGTTTTTCTCTTTGGCTTGATGTACAGCAGCAATAGAGGCAGCAACGAGTGAAGATACCAAGGCAGCTTGGAGGTGCTGGAAAAAGGAATAATTCCACAGATCCAGCAAGAGCCTTTGGCACACTGTCAGCATAACCTTAGGCCCACATTAGGAACATGTTTCCGTTTCCTGCATTGACCAGGGTTATCAGCAAGATGCAGCTAAGGATGAAAAAATAAGTGCTTAGTGGCTACTTGTTTGGGGACATCTTCCCCTTCCATTAAAACCACACTTGTGGCGGTGCCTTTGTGGTCACTGTTGAGGCAGCTTGTGGAGGATAAGTCGGCAGTGCATGCCATCCATACTGCCCAGGGGATGAAGGAGAATCTAACACATGAAATGTTATTGGGGTAGCAAATGGCCAGGTAAGCATCCCTTTGTCAGTACTGGCATGGATCGTACTGATATGGATTTAGTTTGTCTTCTGTATAGGTATATTTTGAATGCACTGGGCTCAAAATCCAACAGGACCAATGGAGACCATTTTAGCTGGTCAGGGCATTCCTCTCTCTCTGTTAAGAAGTATGCTATCCCACCTGGGGGCAGGTGACGTCCCAACCCCCATTCAAGCATCCCCTCTCCTGGTAAAATACATCTGGGCATGCAGAGTGTAGCTGGTGGTGTCCTGGCTCTAGGTCCCTAGCAGCAGCCCTCGTTTAATGCACTTTATAGGAATAACAGTCAATGAGGGGAGTCCAACCCCTAACCTGGCATAAGATGAGGCTGTTTTGCTTGATGACTAGTTTAATATTCATAGCATTTCAGGGAGACCCTTCATCTACCTGACCAAATTTAGTGCTTGTAATAGCAATTTAAGTTGTGCTTTTAAAAGCCCATTCTTCTGTTCTGCCCATTCTATCAACCCATCTACATGGGGGTTATGCGGCAGGTGAAACCACCATTGAATGTCTTTATTATGAGCTCAGTCCTGGACATGATGTCCTGTAAAGTGTATGCCTTTAGTGCTGTCAATTCTGCAAGGATAGCGATACATGACACTTAATTGTTCTAGTCCTTGAATAGTGACCTTTTGATTGGCCCTTTTACAGGAACTGTAACTGTCCTGCAGTGGTATCTATATAAGTAAAGGCATATATTTTTTCTCCTTGCTTACACGTAAGTGACAGTCTTGCACAGGTAGAATAGCTCTGTGTATGTGTCCCATTGTGTGAATGGCAAGCTAGGGTTGCATCTGAGACTGGGTTAAGCAGTGTGATGTTGCTGCTAGGAAATTTGAATACTTTATGGGTAAATCCTCACCTTCAGCAATGCTCCATCCCACCCTTAGCTATGATGACCATGAGACTTGTGAACCCAGTCCACTGACTGATGCTTGTGCTAAGGTTTGGATCTTGGCGAAAGTGTCTGCCTTGTTACTGCCCAGTGGAGTAGTAACTTAGTGTGTGCTGGCACATGGTATATTGTTAAGTAGGATCTTGTAGCCTTTCCCAAACGCCTTTCCACATTTGTGTTTCCCTTAATGGCTTTGTTAAGATTATCCCACCATCTTTTGCCCATTGGGCCTTTAGAGGGTAAGACCTTGGAATACTGCCCAGCTTTTGGTACAAATGATTATGGGCCAGGGCACATGCATATGTACTAACCAGACAGCATGCAGTTTTGTCCAGTTACTGCTCTGATGTTCTCCAGTTTCAAACCAGTTTGTATCAGTCTTCAGTTGTATAGTTACAGCTGCCCAGTGACTGGGACTTCCCAAAGCTATAGCCATCAGTAAACCATGCCCCTTGAGGGACAGGAGGTACGCCTTCCTGTATGTATGTGGGTACAGCAGCAAGAGGTTCCACCTGGGGAAGCGTGGTGGTTTCATACTGTACTGGCTCCAGAATAGCGTGTAATTCCATCCCCAGAGGGCTAGTGGATGAAACCCTGTTGCTGCGGGTATGCATGCCACTTATGTAAAATAGGAGATTATGTAACTGCTGAAACAGGGCATATGAACATCCCATCTATCCAACCCTTTATGAGAGGCCAGTGTGAACAATAAATGACAAGGCTGTATGTGCTGGGGGTCTTTATAGACATTTAGCACCTGTTGCTCATTTGGGGAATATCTGGTCTTAGCTCCTTTCCATAAGTGTGACCAGAACCCTACAGACACTGGCTTTTCCATGTTGATCTTGCCATAAGGCCCAGTTCATCCCATCAGGCTGTTACATCAAGTGCCATGGGTATACATGGCAGTGGCATTCCAAAGGCTTGAGCTTGGTGACAAAGAGTTTTGCCTTTTCAAAAGCATTCTGTTGATCTGTACCTCAATGCTAGTACATGCCTGTTTTTACTAATCTTTAGAAGGAGTGGAGGCATTGGACCAAGTGAGATATAATAGCCCTCCAATACCTGTGAAGTCCTAACAAAATCCCTGTAGCTATTTAACTGTAGCCAGGGTAGGGTATTGTTGAATCATCAGTTACCACCCCAGGATGAGGCAAGTCTTACCTGACCAGGTCACGTCTAGGAATTTTACTGCCAGCCAGGACCCTGTTTTTCCTGTGGGGTTTTGGCTCATTCCTAATCACACATGTGTGAGCAAAGGCCCTCCAGGTAGTGCTGTAAGAGAGGAAAATCTTCAGTGGTTAACATGGCATCACCAGTGTACTGAAAACATTTCACGAGTGTTGGCAGAGGGTAAATAGATGATTCCTGGGTTATCATGCCTTGACTGGTGGTCAGGCTATGCACATACCTTTGTGTGACCAGCTGATAAGTCCATTGCCAGCTGTCCCATGTGAATGCAAATTGGTCTTGAGAATCTGGGTGTAAAGAAATG
The DNA here is from genome assembly GCF_040802235.1 of Manis javanica. Lineage (NCBI taxonomy): Eukaryota > Metazoa > Chordata > Mammalia > Pholidota > Manidae > Manis > Manis javanica. Next base: position 76,987,088 of record NC_133156.1, on the reverse strand, counting down.
CTAAAGAAAGTGATAGCCAGATCTAGTACACCATGGTGTGACCCCACCCTTGAAAATACATTTTATTATCTGAGTTAAGTTAGGGATGGCAGCATGTATTTTGGGTACTACCTTATTTAGTTCTCTGCAATCCATAGTCCTTCTTCAGGTCACATCTGGTTTCCAGACAGGGCTATTAAATAGGCTTTGGGAAGGTATATAATTGCCACTTTAACTAGTTCCTGTATGGTAGTGGTAATTTCAAATCCTCCTGGAAGTCTGTACTATTATATTTATAGCCCATCTAGGAAGCAGTGGCAGAACAGAATCTCATTAAGCTTCTCCCCAGAGAATGGCTCTTACCACGTGCACCTTTAACCAGACTGCCCACAGATGTTTGTAATGCTTGCCCCTAAAGTATAGCCATTCTGATAATGTTCTCAGGTATAGGGGAAATGAATAGCCATAGGGCTCGCCAGGCAGCACCTTAGACACAAATGGAGCACAAAGTGTTTTGATTCTTATCGTTTGCTGCCCACTGCCCCCATAGCCATCAGTAGCCACCCAAACTCCAGGGTGTCTCTCAGAGTTGCCATGTGTAAGGGTACATTCAGCCCTAGTGTCCACAAGGGCCATAGGGTATTTCTTATTTATTGTGACCAGTAAATGGTGCACTCCACATGGGACATCTGTTCACCTCCCAGAGCCCATACACGAACCTGTATCTGGAGGCAACCTTGGCTGGATTCCTGATCTCTAGGAGTTGGGGGTATCCATCCTTAACAGGTACTTGCTCTTGCTTTGGCAGTATATTCTTTTATAGGGGTGCCAGTGGCATGGGTCTAAATTGTGTGGGAGAGAGCTGCCACAGACACCAAGACATTAGGTGGTCTGTAGATCTCTGCAGATACACCTGCCAACCATAAATCATGCCACATCAAATGAGAGCCTTCTCCCTTCTGTGCTGTTCTCTACCCTCTGGTTTTGGCTTGTTTTTTCCTTTTCCCTTGGTCACAACTGCAGCTGAGCACATCCATTTTCCGTTTCTCCCACATAGGCAGTGGTCTCTCCAACGACATCCACTGCCTGCCCCACCCAGAGGCTAGGCGGGCAGACGAACCAGGGGCCTGTGCCGTTCCCATGGCGCAAATTGTAACTCATTTCTCATTCCAGCTGTGACTCTTGCCTTGTCAGGTCCTTCGAACACTTGAGAAATATAGCCTGCTTCATTCCTAACTCTCAGAGGAAGATTTGAGCCTGTTCTAAAGATTTCCAGGCTAACACCTTCCTCAGTCCATGTGACTGTGATTACCTGGTGGGCATGATGCAACCTCTGCTGGAGGGCTGGATGAGTGATTATGTTACTCATCTTTTGTGCTTCACTGCCTGGTAGAGAATTTCTATTCACAACAGTATCCCCCAAGCATACCAACCGAATTGGGAGACTTTCCCTTGGCAACTGTCTAAAAGCCTTTGCTGCATCTCAAATTTCAGCTGCAATATATTCTGATTGTTATGCTTTCCTGAGTGGGTTGTCTGTTATTTCCTGATGCTACCTTTTGCGCCTCGGCCTTTCTCTGCACTAAAGGTCTGGCTTGAAGTCATGAAGGCCCTCCTGTCTCTTCTCCTCATCTAAGAGGGTTTCTGTATCCTCATCTGACTCAGTAAGTGGCTCCCACGGGTTCCAAACCTTGGCATCCCGTTCTTGTCTAGCTGTTACTGCCTGGACATGCAGGTGTCTCAGGTTCTTCCTTGCCTGGTGTGCAAACCACACGCTGATGTTTTGACTTGTGCCTCTTTTCTAATTTTCTATCTTTTCTGCTGAATTTGTTTCCAAGAGTGAGGCTGACCTTCTCATATCTCTAATTGTAGCGCTTGTTCTAGACAATTTACTTTTGCTTTAGCTGCTAGTTGGGTGTTTGTGGCCAACCACCCACCGACAATAATGGCCATCCCAACACTGCCGCAGCAGCTTGGGGGCCTTCCCTACCACGGTGGGTCACCACAGCTCTCTGTTAATAGGCGTTCCAGGCCTTCTGGCTTTTTCAGGGTGTCCCCATACCCACACGGGCCCTAATAAATGGGTTACTCCTCCATACATGGGCATGAAGAGCCACCCTGGGATTTCCCCTGCTGATGCTTTAGTCCCTCTTGCCCATCCTTTGGTCTTCTGCCCTTCCTGGCTGGCTCCCCACTTGTTCCACGTGGGAAGGTATAAGCAAACCAACCACCAAAAGTCGAACGGGCTGTGAGACCAAAGACAGAGACTGACAAGTTCAACCTGAATTCAGTAGAGGTTTATTGAGGGGATCTTACATACAGAAGCTTGCCCTGGGCAGCCACAGGACACATAGGTCTCTGCACTGCCTCGTGTTTAGGGAGACTAATTTATAGAGGCAAGGAGGAAGGCCTCCATGCAGGCACCCACTTGTGCGCTCAGAGGAATAGGGGCTGGCGTCAGACTACTATCACTGAATAGAGCAAGGAGTCCCGCCTCAGAGGACACAAAAATACTGTTTCAGTCTGGATATTATCTAAGATCTGTACTTGTGTGTTCATGGGATTTGTAAGGGCGATTCAACAGTCAACATGGTGGATTTGACAAGATGGTATTACTCTTGCTCACAAATACACATTATCATCTAGATTTTATTAATAATTCATACTGTTTCCACAGTGTAACTATTAAGCCAATAATGAAATAGATACCTGCTTATAATTTCATGAATATACAGTTAAACAGAACATAGATTATATTTATAGAAAGATAATATTGTGATCAGCATATGTGGAGTAATAAAATATTAGAATAACTGTTTTGAAATAACCACTTCTTATCCTATTTTAAGAAATTATATTGAATATAAAGCCAAAATGATCTGATAATTTAATGACTTGTCATTTAACATTCCCAGTTATAAATTTTATCGCACTACAGTAATTTCACTGAGCAAGTAGAGAAGAGAATTCAACTGCAAGCTCTTCTTTTTTGCTTTTCTCTCTTTCCCACTTCTCCCCTTCTTCCCTCACCATATACTTCCTTCCTTTCAAATGGAGCCCTAGAGATTTCTTTCTAGAGGAACTGAATCACTTACCAGGATTAATGTAGAAATGTACAGATTCAATTAAAAAATGGCATTTAAAGATGACTTTTAGATATATTAGAAGACAAAGAACCCAAATGTGAAATCCTGTATGATTATTTTATTTAGTTTATTGAATCAGTTTACTTTTATTTTGACTTTGGCAGTATTTTAGTGTCCATTCTAATAAAACACAGTTATGCAGATTTAGTACATAGACCATCACTAAACTGAAGGAATAAAGTCAGTTGTTGCCTTATGTTGATTATTAACTCTTTATAGGTAGGATTAGGTGGAAAGTCCAAATCTTAAAAAAAAATTCTTAAAATTTTTTGAATAGTCTGCTTAGAGTTTTTAGAAATTATTTTAATCATGTCTTAAAACACTTGTTTCATGGTTATACTGGCCACCTAAAATACATTATTTAAAAATAAAATGTGTTATTTGGCAGGCAACTGGCTGTATAGCCATTTCTGTGGTTTTATGTAAAGAAATAATGCAAGGGATTTTCTAAGGTGGCTTCCTCTGCACTCTAAACTATTACTCTTTGAAAAATGTGTAAGTACTTTAGTTTGGAAATCATGTCACCTACACATGACATGATTTATAAAAATCACAGAATGTGGGAAGATGGACATTCTGAGAACATCAGAAACCATGATGTTTGATGTCATGGTTTTAATATAGTTGATGATATACAGCTTCTCCCAGATGTCCTGTAGATTACTCCATAGTCTGATTGTCTTTGTTGTCTTCTTTCATTGTTGGCTGTTCAAACAACTATGTTTACTGACTGCCCACTAGATGAATAACTCTGTAGCAGGTATCTGGGGAGACTATCGTCATGAAGGAAGGCTTCATACCATATTGCAAGGCCTTCAAGGTCTTTATAATCTAACATCAGGCACTGACAGGAAAAAGAGTACATACAACTACTTGGCATAGAGGGTGCTAGAATGTGTTCTATTTCCACACACACTATGTGTGTGTGTTAATGTAATAGAAATAAGAGAATTAACTAAGACTGGATAATGAGCTGTGGAGTAGATATTGGTGAAGTAAGTATTGAATATATTTTGGGATCAAGATGGTTTCTGATTGGAAAAGATGATGTGTATGGCTTGAGCCAAGATGATGATAGAGAGTTGCCTGAACATGGAGACTTTGGGTGCAGGATCTAAAAGCATGATTGGAAATTTGGATCTGGTGTTTCAAAAACCACTCGAGGCAGAGGTAAGACTAAAGTTATACTTCAGGAGAGTGCTTTCTGTGGCTATGATTAAGCTAAGTTGGAAGAGGAAGAGGCTATGGGAAAGGAGGCTGGTATAATGGTGGGTATTAAAGGCAGTTAAGACCTGACTCGGGCTGTAGCTACGAAATTAAATTGAAATTATTAGATGACCCTCAGGGGGCTATGTGACTCCATTCAACTTAACATCTAAATGTTGCAATTAAAAATCCTTAGGGAAAAGATTTCCAAGCATTTTATGTATTTTCACAGACACTTTAAGACTGAAAGAAAAAAAATAATAATTCAAAGGGAACACGAGATGGCAGCAGTTATATCAAGAGAAAGATTGAGGGGAAAAAAAATTGAGACTATTTTTAAAATAAAAGATATGTAGCACTTTACATGCTGTATTCCTTTTCAGTTCAGAGATTACTCAGTCACTGGTTTCATGCTTCACAGCACATTTGAGGTTCATTCTGACTCTAGTAAAAATCCTACTCCATTACATGTGATTATTTCCTAAAATAAAGCTGTTGCTGTTTTATGGAGATTGCTGTTCCTCTGTGTTATCTGAGGCAGAAGATTTCTGGATGGTGCAAATTTGTTTTAAATGTTCCAGCATTACTTTTTCTTCCTCTTCTAGTCTTTCATCCTTCCTCATTTCCCACCTAAAAGAAAAATCACATGTTATTATTTTTGTAACTTCCAAATTATAGTCAACACTCAGTTATTCAAAGCTTGAGTATGTGTAGTCACTGGTTTACTGAGGCATCTGCTTTCCCTTGTTTATTCTTTTACTGGCTGCCTCTTGGGCAACAGAGTTCATTGCACTGCTTCTGCTGAGTGGTCAGAAGAATCCGCAAGATAAGTAGTCGAAACAGTTTTACTCCAGAGTAAAGTTTAAAGTATTGTTTTAAATGAGGTTTTGGTATTTCTAGATTAAAAAAATTTATATGGCTTACTAGTTTATACATGCATATAAATAATTTATAGAATTAACATTTAATAAGGAAATATTTTTCATAGTATTTCCCCCTCGCCGATCAAGATAGTGTCTTTAAGTTGCAGAGAGGTTTGCCAGGAAGATTTTAGCAGCAAGAAGAGTATCAAGCTAAACTGAATGTACCTTCAAGGCAGGTCAGTTGTTTCCTAGAAATGAGATCAGATTTGAAGTAATCAAGTTAATCATCCAAGAAAAGCAGCAAATTGTTAGCAAGGTTACATAAAGTGTTGGCTAAAAAAGATTAAAGCCTTTCTAATTCTGGGTGATTGGGAAATGTAGAACATAATGGTAGAATATGAAACTATATATAATCTTGCAAAATAAATGTTATCACAGCAACCCAAGTATGCTGATCCTTCCTTCCTTTCCCTCCTTCCCCTCTCATGGATGCCAGCTCCCCAGGACCTAACCCAGCACTTCAACACGGAAATGTCTGCATGTATTTCCTTTATCTTTTCCTCATTCCTATTTCTTCCAACCCCAAAGCCATCCACCATATGCTGCAACAAAAGGATTTTAAACCAATGCTGACGCATCCTTAAAGAGTCTCTGCTATACGGACTTCACTGGGATAGGATTTCTAACAACAAACAGTAGCTGTTCACTGCATTTCTTCCAGAAGCCCCCTGTTTTATTACACTCAGAACTCCTAAATCACAAATGGCCTGTCCTACATGAGTAAAGTGTGTCCAGCGTGGGGCGGGACTTCCTGGATTTCTTTGAGTGGTGAAAAGAAAGCATGGGCACTGACTTTTCCATAGACACTTCCTACTGGGGTCCTGTTTCCACAGAGGTTTCTCTTTGGAGTGCAGGGTTCAGTAGGCCCTGGGAGGCAGTTCGTGTAAAGAGAGAAGAAGGAAGCAAAGAGTGGAGAGAAAAGGCATTATCTGAGAGATTAGACTGGGATTTAATTCACTTTTCTTCATCATTTGCCTGTGATTCTTCTCACCTCCTGGCCCCAACTTTGGTGGAATCTAAAACTATTTCTGGTTGGCTTTGTCTCTCCATATGTTCCCATATGGTCAAAATTAAGTCACTGGTCATACGTTCTAATAAAAACTTTAAAGATAAAGAGATTTTTCACCACACACTGTTCAAAGACATGTAACAAGGGACAATACTCCTAAGGTCAGTATTTTGAGATTTGACATTAAGCCCACAGGTGACCTTATACTGCTTTCATGGAATTTTTAAGATGAAAAACTGTCACTGCCCATTTTAGATAGATGAACTTAAGCATTATTAACTTCCATGTTAAACTGAACTCCTTCTAAGCAGGAAAATATTAACAACAGAAAATACTTAAATAGCACTGCCTATGGATTAGCAATTGTTTTAAACACTTGACGTATCACTGTTTAAATCCTTCCTATGAAACGTTATTCTTATTCTGTAGAGGATGCACAGAATCTTAATGTCACTTGCCCAAGTATCTTGGGATTGAAATCATGGATTCAGACTATGAAATCTGGACTGATATATATAACACTAAACATGGTTTTAAGTCCATTGTGCAGGTATCATTAATTATTGTTGAAAATAATTGGAGTATTTTATTTCCCTAAAAATGTTGCCCAAATTGGGATATTAAAATTTTTTTTTCTAAATTCACATTTACCTTTAAAGAAATCCAACATGAAAAATAGGTTCACTTTTTTCTCCCATGTAAAGATACTTAGCAGTGTACTGAGTAAATGATTTCACGAATGCAAACAGATATTGTACTATGCAGATATTTTGCTCACTGTCATTACTTGTGAACATTGAAAGCATAATTTTTGTTTCATTAAAAATATGTAATTAATGTGAATTAAATGAATTGTATACATAATAGAATCTGGATAAGTACTGATAAGTATTTTTGAATCTTTATGAGAATTATAGGCACTTCACAGTATAGTTGAGTTGTTACTAATTAATGATATTAAGCAAAGTTATTTGCCTACCACAACTTTCTTTTATTTCCTTTGTGCCTACTAAAGAAATAATTTCATAAGAGAATAAGAAATTATTAAAAAATAGAAAAAAAATAATAGAACTACATTTTTCCAACAATTTTACTTTTATTGAATAAAAGCATTAGTGATTTGAAATATATGTTTGTCAGAAGCATTCTGATATTTCAGGTTTATAAGTTCCTTTTTCTAATTGAAGTATGAGTGATATATTCAGGTGTACAACACAGATTCAATATTTACATACTTTATGATCATCGTAAGTCTAGCTACCATCTGTCACCATACAAAGTTTTTATAATATTGTTGACTATATTCCCTATGTTGTTTATTACATCTCTGTGTCTTCTTTTATAAATGGAAGATTGTACCTCGTAATCCCCTTCACTTATTTCGTCCATCCTACCACCCCTATTCCCTCTGGCAACCATTAATTTGTTCTCTGTATCTATAAGTGTGTTTCTGATTTGTTTTCCTTTTTAAATTCCATGTATAAATGAAATCACACCATATTTGTCTTTCTGTGTCTGATATATTTCACTTAGCATAATACCTACTAGGTCTATCCATGTTGTCAGAAATGGCAAGATTTCATTCTTTTTTTATGCCTCAGTAATATTCTATTGTGTGTATATACATATACACACTTCATCTTCTTCATCCATTAGTCTATCAATGGACACCTAGGTTGCTTCCATATATTGGCTATTGTAAATAATGCTGCAATGAACATAAGGGTGCATATCTTTATGAACTGGTATTTTCATTTTCTTTTGGTAAATACCCAGTAGTGGAATTGCTGGATTGTATGATAGTTCTCTTTTTAACTTTTTAAAGAGCCTCCCTCCTATTTTTCATAGTGGTTACACCAATTTACATTCCCACCAACACAGCACAAGGGTTCTTTTTTCTCCACATCCTTACCAACATTTCTTATTTCTTGGCTTTTTGATCGTAACCATTCTGAAAGCTGTGAGGTGATACCTCATTGCGGTTTTGATTTGCATTTCCTTTGTGCGTGATGATGTTGAGCATATTTTAATGTGCCTGTTGCCCATCTGTATGGAAAAAAAACATCTATTCAGATCCTCTGCCCATTTTTTAATAAAATTATTGTCTTTTTTGTTGTCCTTGCCTGAAGTGACAGATCCAAAACAATATACCTTCTTCTGGAACTTCTTTGGTTTCAGGTCTTAACATTCATTAATCTATTTTTTAGTGGGGGTTTGTGTATGATGTAAGAAAGTAGTCCAGTTTCATTATTGTGCACGGAGCTGTCCAGTTTTCCTAACACCCTTTATTGAAGAGACTTCTTCCTTTGTATATTCTTGCATTGTTCGTTATAGATTAATTGATCATATAACCATGAGTTTATTTCTGAGCTCTCTATTCTGTTCTATTGATCGATGTGTCTGTCATTGTGCCAGTACCATACAGTGGTGATTACTATAGCCTGTAGTATAGTTTGACATCTGTGAGTGTGATACCTCCAGCTTTATTTTCTTTCTCCATATTGCTTTGGCTATTTGGGATCTCATTTGTTTCCATACAAATCTTTGGATAATTTGTTCTAGTTCTTTGAAAAATGCCATTGGTATTTTGATAGGAATAGCATTAAGTCTGTAGATCACTTTGGGTAGTATGGATATTTTAACAATGTTAATTCTTTCAGCCCAAGAGCATGGCATATCTTTCCACTTATTTGTGTTTACTTCAGTTTCTTTCATCAGGTCTTGCAACAGGTTTTATACAGGTCTTGCAACTCTGTGGTTAAGTTTATTCCTGGTATTTTATTCTTTTTGGTGCAGTTGTAAATGGGTTTGTTTTCTTAATTTCTCTTTCTGATAGCTCATTATCAGTGTGCAGAAACACAGCAGTTTTGCATATTAATTTTGTATCTTCTAACTTTACTGAATCCATTTATTAATTCTTATAGTATTTTAGTGGATTCTTTAGGGGTTTCTATATGTAATATCATGTCACCTGTAAATAATGACAGTTTTACTTCTTCCTTTCTGATTTGGATGCCTGTTTTTGTTTCTTGCCTAATTGCTGTGGTTAGGACTTCCAATACTATTTTGAATAAAAGTCGACATATTTGTCTTGCTCCTGATCTTAGAAGGAAAATCTTGCAGCATTTCACCATTGAGTATGGTGTTAGTTGACGGTTTGTCATATATGGCCTTTATTATGTTGAAGTACATTCCCTCTATACCTACTTTGTTGAGAGTAAATGGATGATGACTTTTGTCAAATGCTTTTTCAGCATCTATTAAGGTGATCAAATGGTTTTTATCTTTCTTTTTGTTAATATGGTATATTACATTGATTGAATTGTAGATGTTAAACCATCCTTGCAAGAAATCCCATTTGGACATGGTGTATGATCCTTTTAAAGTGTTGTTGAATTTGTTTCACTAATATTCTGTTGAGGATTTTTTCATCTGTGTTCATCAGGGGTATTGTCCTGTCATTTCCTTTTTTGTAATTTCTTTGTCTTGTTTTGGTATCTGGGTAATGCTGGCTTTGTAAAATGACTTTGGAAGCATTTCTTCTGTTTTTTTGGTATGATTTTAGAAGGGTCAGTATGAACTGTTTTTTAAATGTTTGGTAGAATTCACTTGTGAGGCTACCTCAACCTGGAATTTTATTTTGAGGAGTTTTTAAATCAGAATCAATTTTACTGCTCGTAGTAGGCTTATTCAAGTTTCTATTCATGATTCAGTCTTAGAAGATTGTATATTTCTAGGAATTTATCCATTTGATAGGTTGTCTAGTTTGTTGATGTATAATGGTTCATAATACTCTTTTAAAATTCTTTGCATTTCTGTGGTATCAGTTGTAGCTTCTCTTTAATTTCTGATTTATTTGGGCCCTCCCTCTTTAGTTTCTGAGAAGTCTGGCTAAATGTTTATCAGTTTTGTTTATCTTTTCAAAGAATCAGCTCTTAATTTCATTGATCTTCCCTATTTTTTTAGTCTCTATTTCATTGAATTCTGTTCTGATCTTTATTATTTCCTTCCTTCTACTGACTTTGGCTGTTTTTTCAGTCTGTGGGTGTCTCTAAGTCTGAAGTGATTCTCTTTTAGGCAGCATATGGATGGCTCTTGTTTTTTATCCATAAGCCACCCTGTGAATTTTGATTGGAACATTCTGTCCATTTACAGATAAACAATTATTGATAGATATGTACTTATTGCCATTTTGTTATTGTTTTCTGGTTGTGTTTGTAGTTCATACCAGCTTTAAAAGTGGATAATACACTACCTTAATTGTACAATTGTCTTTTCAGTGAGATTATTTTCTTTCATATATTTTCTATTTCTGGCTTGTTCTTTTCTTTTTTCTACTTAATGAAGTTCACTTAACTTTTCTTGTAAGGCTGGTTTAGTGGTGATGAGCTTCTTTAGCTTTTGCTCATCTGGGAGACATTTTATCTCCCCTTCATTTCTGAATGGTAATCTTTCTGGGTATAGTATTCTTGGTTTTAACTTTTTGCCTTTCACCACTTCAATTAGGCCACCGCCTTCTGACCTCCAAAGTTTCTGCTGAAAAATCAGCTGATCACGTTATAGAATTTCTGTTGTATGTGGCTGTTTGCTTTTCTCTTGCTGCTTTTAAGATTCTCTCTTTGTCTGTAACATTGACATTTTGATTAAATGTGTCTTGGTGTTTCTTTGGTGTGGGTTCCTTATTTGGGACTGTCTAAGCTTCCTGGACCTGGTCTTTTTCTGAGGCTTTGTCTTTTTTTTCTTTCCTTCCCTAGGTTAGAAAGTTTTCAGCCATTATTTCCTCAAATAAATTTTTTGCTTCTTTCTCTCTTTCTTCTCTTTCTGGGACACCTACAATGATGCAAATATTAGAATACTTGATGTTTCAGAGATTCCTTAAAGTATGCTCTTTTGAAAATTTATTTTTTTAATTTTTGCTCTTCTGATTGGGCTATTTCCAATTCCTTGTCCTCCAAGTTACTCATCCAAGTCTTCTGTATCATCTAATCACTGATAGATTCCCCCCAGTGAATTTTTCATCACTTATTGTATTCTTAAGCTCTGATTAGTACTTTCTTATAATTTTTCTCTTTGTTGAAGTTCTGTCTTCATCAGTTTTTCTCCCAAGTTTAGTAGCTTCTTTATGACCATAACTTTGAACTATTTTTCAGATAGATTATCTCCATTACATTAAGGTCTTTTTATGAAGTTTTGTCTTGTCCTTTTGTTTGGAATGTATTCCTCTGTCTCCTCTTTTTGTCTGACTTTTTGTTCGTAGGCAAATTAGCTACCTCTTCCTGTTTTGAAGGAACAGCCTTGTATAGGAGATGTCCCATGGGGCCCAGAAGCACTCTTACCCCCAGTCACCAGATGCTACAGGGTATCCCCTGTGTAAGTTGTGTGCACCTGCCTCTTGTGGTGTGTAGTGGCTGTGGCATCGCTATGGGCAGAGCTCTCCCTGTGGCCCAGCTGTCTGGGGCTGCAGTGGCAGATAGGGATCTCCACCTGGACTGGCTGACTGGGACTGTGACAGAGAGTTGCAGCCTAACCCCCACTCCAACCAGTGGCAATGAATATGTTGTGTCTTAGACACTGATTAACAACAAAATCCCATGAGATCTTACTGATCTGTACCATAATCTTAATAATTTTCCAGGGTGTGCTCCATCTTTATGGCTCCTGGATGGGTAGATTTTGGAGCTTTGCCTATCCTGACTCTCCTATTATGACTGGCTGGTGCACTGGGTCTGCTGCAGTGACAATGAATGGGGTTCTCACCCAACCATGCTGGCTGGGGACTGGCTGTTGCTGTGGCAGTTAGCAGGACACTCCCAACAGTATTAGCAGGTTAGAGTGAGAGTTTCAAGATGGTTAGAGTGATAGTACCAGCACTGGCAACTAGCAAGGTAGAATGTGCTCCAACATTGTCTCCATTCCCAGAGAGTATTTCAGCAGTGTCCTGCCTCCCTGACAGATGCCCCAGGTCTAGTACATGGACCTACTTCACCTATATTCTAGGTGCTTTTCCATCTGATATTTTATTGCTGGGTCCCAGGGAGAGTGAGACTGGGTGGGTTCTCTGTTCTCTATAGCTCTATGGTTTTCCTGGATGTTATCTCTGTTGGTTTCCAAAGCCTGGCTTTTTGGGGACTCATCTCCACTGTGCATGACCTAAGAGTTGGAGTACCTGATGTGGAGCTCTAATCCCTCCCTTCTCAGTATTTTTGAGATCCCTCCCATTTGTCAATTGTCTTGCCGAGGGTGAGGTTTTACTTTTTTTTTTTTTTTTTGGTGACATCTTGTCTCTGCCAGTCATACCCATCTTGATGTTGCTTCTTTGTCCTCATTGTGGAGGTTCTGTTTATTCAGTGTTCAGGGCTTTTTCTGAGGAAATTATTCCATGTATAGTTGTAAATTTGTTGTGTCTATGGAAAGAGGTATGTTTAGGATTCTCCAATGCCATCATCTTGAACCATTCTCTCTGTAAGTTTTTAAGAGACATTTAGCTTTAATTTCATCATAGTTTTAGGCTTTGTTAACACAGTGCAAAAACAAGTCAATTTTCCAAAAAAACTAATGGAAAAGAAAATGACCTGTTTATTTGGTAAACACAATTGATTGGGCAATCTGTTTAAAATATCTATTCCTAGTTTCCTATATTTAAAATATGTAGTGGAAGCAGAGCCCCATAGAAACCAGAAAATGTCAGAACCAGAATATTGTAATTCTCCCTGAAAAGCAGTATGAAATAATTATGCTTTTGTTTTTCCTGACTTTGGTAGCCTGCTCTCTTTCACTACTGCTAAATTCTCCACCTACCTAATATGATAAAAGAACTGCAGCCTAATCCCCACTCCAACCAGTGGCAATGAATATGTTGTATCTTAGACACTGATTAACAACAAAATCCCATGAGATCTTACTGATCTGTACCATAATCTTAATTATTTTCCAGGGTGTGCTCCATCTGTATGGCTCCTGGATGGGTAGATTTTGGAGCTTTGCCTATCCTGAACTAGGGGTCTCTTTTTGTATGCAGACACAACAGAGATTCTAAAACCTGGGCTGAGATACTCTAACAGAACCAGCAGTCACCTTGTTCTCCATCACTACTTGGGTTGACTTAGGGATTCTCAGCCTTAGTTCATCTTCCTGGATTTACACACACATTCAACCCTGGACCAGAGGTATCTGTCTGTTGCTCTGTATGTTATATGAATATTAGGTAATATTATAGGGCTTTTACCTATAACAAACTGTGGGCTAAGAGCCTCAGTTTCCTTGTCAACAAAACTGGAAGAATAACAGTGCCTGTTTCATAGAGTTGCCATCAGGATGAAATGGCTAATAAGTACACATAAAACATATAACATAGTGCATGGCTTATAGCAAACATTCAGTGAGTGATAACTATTGTTATTATCACGATTATTTGGCATATCCATTAAAGTGGCAAATAGCAGAGATCCTGACTGTGGTGGTTTAAACAAATAAGAGGTTATTTTTCTCTCATAACAAGAAACCCAGAGGTGGGTTACTGCTGGCATGGGTTATATAGCCTGAAAACATCAGGACTGACTTCTCTATCGTTCTCTTGTGCTTTACCTCATGGTTGCAAGATAGTTGTAGCCTCAGCATCATGCAGTGGCAGCTGCCTCATTTTGTCAGGGAAGTGAAACCTTTCCCAGATCCCTCCTAGCAAACACTGGAGCTATACCATCTAAGTGTGAATCCTGACTCTGCCTTTTACTATCTGTATGATATTGAGCAAGTTTCGTAAGCTCTCAGTGCCTTAATTTTCTTATAAGCAAAATGGCCTATACTAATGGTGTACATGTTGATGCATTATTGTAAAGAGTAAGTGAGCTATGAATTCATCAAGTGTTACTGTTTTATAAGTCTACTTGTATCAAGTGGCATGGCCTCCTCAGAGTTCACAACCTTTATATTCCTTCTCTTGCCCTGTTCCCAGTGTTTTATCTGATAAATCCTTTTTAAAAAAAATAAATATATTGGTAAAATGAAGTTGCTGGATATTTACTGGTTTCATCCAGTGTTCAGTTGTACATTTCTATGATCATGTTGTCATTCTTTCTTGTCTTTCATGAGGGAGACATTTCATGCTAGTTCACCCTGTTCAGTTTGCTTTTGTTTTCCTATAATCCCTTTTTTTAGTATTTTTCAAATACATTTATAATGACGACATTTGATCATATTATTGGCATTTCTCCTGAAACACCCATGAAGTACTTGGATATAAAAATGTAACTTGAAATAGCCTCTTGATTTAATGTTATTATTAAGCATTTATGTAGTACTTTATATTTACAAAGTGCTTTACCATTATTTCTTAGTTAATTGTACTGTTAAACAACATTAACCATCCGGACAAATTGATGATTTCAAATTGTCCTACCAGTTGGTAGCTAAGGAGCAAAAAGTGAAGTCATATTGAATTTTACTCTCATTGAATAGACCCTTTTTATCTTTTCCTCCTCTGCCCAGCAAATCTGTGGACAAAAGAATGTCTCTGTTCTCTTCTTGCTGTTGTCCTATAAAGTAGACTTTCCTCAGGATTCCATGCGAGACCTTCTGCACTGAAGGGAAGTCTTCCCTTACCCCTTGGAAGGCCTCATATCTGTTCCCACATGTTCAGCTGTTGTCTCCACATCTGTAATTCATCTGTCTTCCAAACTGTAATTCAGTATCTTTAAACTTCATTTTTGACCCACACTCTCCAAATGCACTTTTCAGTAGTTATTTTCACTCCACTCCAAATATGCATAATTTGTATTTTTAAAAATTTTTCAAATATACAGTTGGCCCTTGAAAAATATTGGAAGTTAGGGGTACTGACCCCCTAACACACAGTTGAAAATCTGGTTATAACTTTTGAGTTCCCAAGAACTTAAGCACTGATAGTCTAATGCTAACAGGAAGCCTTACCAATAACATAAAGCTTGTTTAACATATTTTCTATGTTATACATATTATATACTATATTCCAATAATAAAGCAATCTAGATAAAAATAAAATGTTTTTTTCAAATTTCAAGTCTCCAAAAAATTTGGATGTCTGGTTGTTGATTGTCTTGCTTCCCTCATTAGTTTAGAAGCTTCTCAAAAGCATACAGTAGGATTGTAATAAAGTGGTTCTGTCATCTTAGTCCTCATGAAGTTATTGCAGTTAATTCTTAGAAATTTTATAGGCCAGCAAAGCCCTTTTAGTTATCAATGAAACAATCATTCACTTTTTCCATTTTAGTTAATTATCTGAGAATAACTAAATATTTAGGGTCTTCAGTTTTGAAGAATATGAATATGTAACACTAATTGAGCAAACTTAAATCTGTGTTTTATGATACAGGAGTCTATAAGATTATACCAATTCTTAGGATATAGTGTTATAGAGATAGAAGAAATAAAAGGCTGGCCTGAGTTAGTAAAAACTCTGGGAAACTCTGTTCTCAATGAATGATGTTGGTAGGAAGTTAATTGTAATGAACTCCTACAAAAGACTGTTGTAAGACTGAAATTAAAGGACCTTATAAATTATATGTTACTGCACTTTTAGTACATAGATTATATTTTCAGAGATCTGCCCGGGTTTGTGGTTTATTTGAAATCTGTCACAGTAAGACACTCTAGGGAAAATGGAAATTGTATGGCCAGGATTCTCACCTGGTCTTAGTATGGTCCACTGTATACATGCGATGATGTCATACTTAGCCTGCTTGCATACTCATTGGCAGTAAACTGTTTACCACTGATATTGCTTAAAGAAGAGAAACCACAGAGCTGTGTGCTAGGAAGAGAGAAAGGAGCGTAGAGAGATGAAAGCAGGAGAGGGGGAAGGAAAGCCCAGTGCTATGAGCAGGAGGGAGCAGAGATGGAGCCATGAGCAGAGGCAGTGCCTGGTGCAGAGACTGGAGCCAGGGTCAGAGACGGAGATGGTGGATGTGAGTCTAGCGCTCAACCTACTGCTGTGAGAATAAAGCTTGGTAGGAGCCCCTTTTTACCCCCAATGATCTGTTGTCATTATTCGGTCTCAGCGAATTCATAGTAAACTTGCCCAGAGGGTGGAACCTCCTCCTCCCAGAGCAATAGCCACATTTTGGAACAGTTTTGCCATATGTAATTCCTTGCCCATTCATAGGGCAAATATTTATTGAGAGCCTGCTAACTTCAAAATACTGTGCTAGGTAACATAAAAGTGTGAGTTGCTGGATATGGTCCTGTGATCAGGGAGCTTTTTGACCAAGAGAATTCATCATATGGACTGGACTGAATAATTACTCTAAATCATATACAAGATTGCATAAAAATTTTGTAGAATATTTCAGTTTAGGCATGAAATGTCAGTGGTAATGAAGGCATTGGTGCTATTTTCTTAGGCTTTGTTTTAGGAATTTTTTTGTGAAAAAGGCATAATTCAGGCATTTCTTCCTTGATTCATTAAGCAATCTGAGTAGCCTTAAGGAATAATTCATTTCCTTCCTCACTCATTGGAAAGGTAGTTACATTAATAAAAGAAAGCATCCTGATTTTTTAGAGTAGTAAAGTCATTATCGTAGTCGATGATAAAACTATGAAATTTGATGCTCTTTAAAGACATTTCTGTAGGAAGGTGATTTTGAATACACTTAATCCCAAAGGACAAACTTCAGGGAAGGGACAGCTACAAGACTATCCTATATTTGAGGGTAACTTGATGAGTATTTTTCATGAGTATGATTCATGAATAGTTATGGGAAATCTATTATATACTAGAAGAACACTGTTGAGCATAGTCACTTTGAATATAAATGGCACCATTTTTTTTTACTAGCTCTTTCTTTTTATCCAAACAAACCACAGGATTAGAGAGTTAGTCTCTTCCTTTGTAGACAGGTCTTTACAATTCTATATAATAGATGAGACCTACCCTCCTTCTCATATATTCTTCAGATGACACAAATGCACAACCACTTTTGCCTAATGCTTTAGAACCTAAGTTTTAAGAAATATATATAATTTCAGTCCATCCCCTTAGCATACATTTAGTGGAAATGGGGAAAAACCAATGTTATTCTTTCATGTAACCTAGACGGCTGATTTATTACTTAGCTTTATCTTCTCTAAAACAGAATTGCTTAAAACTTCCTTGTATATTGTAATTTTTAACACCTTAAAAGTTTTGCTTCTTCTCTGAAGTTTGTATTGAAACTCTAAAGTAGTTAAGTAATAAAGGTCCAACCTGGGAGTTACAAGACCTTATCAGTAGGGGCATTTGGAAACGAGTGGATAGCAAAAATCTCACTTTGATAAGGGAGGAGAGATAGCTTTACAAAGTCATTTCTAACTGAATTTAGTTATTCCCTCAAGCTAATTAAGGAATGCTAGTTTGAAGAGAATTCAGTAGGAAAAAGGAAAGCATAAAGAAAACACATCCACAAACAAAAGGTCAAAAACAGTTAAGAATATCATTAACTGGTACTATTTTATTTTCAAAATTACAGTAGATTGAAATTTTATTTTTAATGTTATAGAGGTTTCTGTGAAATGTAAAGGATGTTCAATTTTTATAGAATACTGTAAATGGCAGTCACATTTTTGCCCTTGGAAGTTACACAATTAAGTCTTTTCTGAAAATAAGCAAAGTGAGTTATTTTAGCTCTCCAGAAATTATTTTGACCAACTGTAGCACTTTAATATGCAGGAAATAAGGTTTTTTATTTTATTAAAATTAAATCATAGTTTGTTAATGTAGTATATCCACTTACAGCCACTAGATCCCAGTGTTTTAAAATATAATACATATAAATAAATGTCATATAATACACATGAATAAATAGATATACATTTCTATAGAAATATATATTTAAAATATATAGAAGTAAATACAGGTATGTCTTAAATAGCAACACTTGCCATCTTGAATTTTCAGTTTACTTGCTTTTTTGCATCCAAGAATTGATTGAGTATGATAAGTAGCTATAGATGCAGTTCATCCAGCTATTTCTGCAAGGATTCAAAATGAATGTTCTTTGGTGAGGTGGTTAGTTTCTTTTGCTATTACTAATGTAGTATAAGGAATCTTTCCAAGCACAGGAACAAGCAGCAAAACCCTTAATTTGAATTTATAGCTTTCAGAGACAATCTGCAACACAACATAACTGTTCAAGCAATTTATTTTAATTAATATGATTTGTTCTATATATTTAAGTAGGAGAGTTATATACCAACAAATGGGACAACTAAGAATGCTAACAGTAACATTTGAAATAGTTATGGCTTAGGGAAAACATAAATGGAAGTGTAGCCATCAGTACTTATGGAAGATGAATTTTTCTGTGTCCAATAAATCATCCATATCTCCATAGAGACAGAGACTTCATTTCACCAGTGGATTTTTAAAAATTATGAGCATTTAGATAGACGGTCAAGGTCATGCTACTTGCCCAGCACTTAGTGCTGATGTAGAAGAAATGCCCTTTGCTAAGAGAAGTGTCTGGACTACCATATATTGCCAGTACTGAAATGCGTCTAGAATTTAAAAATATCTTTTTTTCTACTTAAATTTTGATATACCCAGAAATGTTCATGGACTGTGTTTTATAGACATTTGGTGTCTATTCCATTTATAAAACTGTTTTGTTAAAAGGTACTTAAGCTGTGTCAAGCAGTACTCTTCTTCTAAAGATGATATAAAAAAATCCTCTTTTCATCAAGAAGGGAAGGATTATGTGTTTACAACACTAAAATTCCTAAAACTTGAGTGCATTTTTATTAGCCTTTGTAAAGCTAATGCCAACACAAGAATCACCAGGTTTCTAGCCACAAAAATTGGCACAAGGCTAACCACTGCACTAACCACGACTGGGGTTGACATTCTCAATGAAATCACTGTTTAGAAACGTGATTCACTAGCTGAGGAACCTATTTGTAACCCCTGTTACTGAAATTAATAGCAACATTGTATTTAGAAAAGAATTTGAAATATAGACCTGGCTCATAATTGTGTTTGAAATTGGCTAAGAATTTAGAAAGATTCAAACCATTCTAAATCTAAAATGAGAATTCTACATATTTGATGGTGCCATTACTTTATATTGAGTCACTGCCTGTATGTTCATCTTCATATAGGTTCTAAAGTTCTTTCCTTTCATTCATTCAGCAATCAAAATATTTACTGAATGCCTACTATATGCCAGCACTGTGGGGCTTTGGAGTACATAATAATAATGGCTAATTCTTATTTAGCAATTTCAGTGTGCCAAGTACTGTGCTAAATACTTTGCATATATTAATTCATTAGTATTCACAGTAACTTTATGAGATGACCTCATGCTATAGACCAGGAGTTAACCAAGGTCAGTGGTGGAGCTGGCATTCTAACCCAAGCAGCCGGCTCTGGAGTTAATGCTCTTACCCACTACAGTACATTTGCCACAGCCTATGTCTCTCTGTCTCTGTGTCTCCTATAAATAGTAAGTTAGCTGTTCTCATGGAGTTCGCAATTTAACAACACTTTATATCCACTCTGCATATGTCAAAAAATTCATTGAGGGAAAAAACAGTCTCTTTGTATTCTACATGGTCAGGCCAGAATTGAAATAATGATTTGAGTATACTTTAGACACATTTGAATTGAGGTGCTATCACTTTTCCTATAGTGGCAAATTAGGAGCTTCTCAAAATAATTGCTTCAGCTCCTTGGGGATGATGGGACCACTTCCGTACTTCCTTTCCTCACCCATGGGGAACTAGTAAGAAGTACTGCTTTTTCTAAGGTCATGCTGGCATTGAGGAGGTTGAAAGTCATGATAAACAAGAGCTTTACCTTCATGGAACTTATACTCAAATGGATATCAAAGTTATTTCAAGATTTTTGCTCTTTTGGCCCTTCAGTAAGTTGTGGTGTCCTCTTCAAAGCTATACAAAATGTGGAATATGTTTCCAGACTGGGTCACTCTTTCTGAGATTCTAGGCTTGATCTTCTCCTGCTGTCTCAGTGTAGTATCTTTAACATGAAATCACCACTACAGTGTAGGGCTCCTATAGATGATTTTAAGTTTTACTAATTTATCATTTTAACTTTCGAGAACAGCTCTCTATACATTTAAAAAACAAAATAAAACAAGGACAGCATTTCAACCAATTGAGTCCAAGCTTTGGCAAAATACGTAAATAAAACACCAAGTCCGAGGTAAATTGAAACTCTAAGCACATTTTGCTTGCATTCCTTCTTTGTTTCTAATTTAATAAATGTTTCCCAGAACAGAATTTGCAAATCAAAGTAAATATATGTATATATTTAAAGTGCTTACTTATTCCCTTTTGGGTTCTGTATCAATTGTGTACATTTCATACATATAAACATAAGACATATTTGCAAAGGAATTACATTTGTTGATGTGGCAGCCTCATGGCTTAAAGTATAAAAAATTCATACCTTGTCAATTATGAATGGCATTTCCCCCATTTGTATACAATATGGAACTTGTTTGGATACTAGCTAAAAATGTACGTGATACTATTTCAGATGTGAGTATTGCTAAAAAAAATTGACTTCACTCTGCCTTAAGATGTCAAACAACATCTGAAACGTACAATACTTTTTTCAAAAAAACGCTTTGTCCTTTGCTCATTTATTCAGCTTTCTTTTTAGTGTATCAAGTTACCAGCCCTATTGGTCCATTTCCTTTTATTTTTTAGTCCAATGAGTGTCATAATAGGAAGGCAGCATGAATACCCTTTAGTACTTATGGATTTTTTCAAATTTAAACATCTTCCGTGCTAAGCAGAATTTGTACACTGACTAATTCCCACAGCTTTCACCCTAATGCCCCCTTCCTGTTTCATTACCATTTGGATGGATACATCGTTGGTAAGGTATTTATCTTGATAGGTGGTGGAAAAAAGGTGTTGGGCCAAAAGCTATGGGCTTTAACATGTTTCTAGTCCTTGTTCCTGAGGCATCTTCCAGCAGCTCTCTCACTGTAGAATTGCATGCACTAAATGGTGGCCTGGCTCAGATCATTGGTATTTTCCTGAAGTAACATCCTATATATGCTGTCAATTTAATTAGAAACTGGCCCTTTGCTCTATCCTTCCAATTATCTCACCCATTATCTCTCATACCCTAAAATCATATCATTCTCCAGAAAATAGGTTATTTTGCCAAATATCCTTGTCTCATTGCTTCCAGATAACTGTCTGTGACCCTTTCTCCCCTTCAATTGCTTATAGTCATTTTAACATCTGTCAACACAGCTTAAGGTGTGATTATGTCTAATAATGCTTTATTTTTGCAGTGAGCACTCCACAGTTATCACTGTAGACAGAAAATTCTGACTGACATTTCCAGAGCTTTTTGGCACCAGGGTAAGTCAAGTACTACGCTACCTCTTTCTATGACTGTCAGGTAAATAACCCAACATTACTACACTGCAGAGCCTTTTTCTCTCTTTCACAGCCACATAGCACTGCCCTTTATGCCTCTCATCTAAGTTCATCTCCCTAATTTAAATTCTAACTTTGAGTGTATCAGTTGACTAACATTAAAGTCAACTTCCAAAAGGTGTTCATTTACTCCATTTATTAACTAAGTTAAATAATTTCATCATCTATTTAAGTATACAAACTTAAGGTTGAGTAATTTTTTTAGGGAACTAGCTAAGAAGCATTAGAAAATGAAATAAGGAATTGACATTGAGATATTTAGTAAACAAAATCATTCCAGTTTTTTCTGTCTTGCTCAGCTATCAATATTTTCCAAAACCTATGAATTTGGCCAAAATGCAGCAAGTTTAATTCAGTTATAGACAGTTGACATTTGAAGGTCATCCTCATTGATGTCTAAATCTTTCATTATGAGTTCTGCTACTTTATTACAATTCTGATTTCTGTATCAAATTTATTACATTTTCTTTATTGTTAAAATCTGTCCTGGGTCTAGCAACATGCAGGAGAACCAATAATGTCTATCGATGCTTAATATGCCTGATTTTGCTGTAAGTTAAGTTATTAAAAACATGTCTTTGCCAGCCCTTTCATTTATAGGTGATAGAGTATATTCAAGAAAATCTTACCTAACAATTCAGAACTATGATTAAAAAATTGGAAAAAGCTTATTGTGGGCCAGTTCTTCTTTGACATTAGCTAGAAGATGAACTCTTGCCAAAGAAGGCTTTGGGAATATAGTATGTTAATGACCAATGGAATAAACACTTGATCATTGAAAAGCACTGTTTGAAAAACTGTTTTTTCATTAACTGAACTCTGCTTTATATAACAGATTCATTACTTATGAGATATTCTGCACCTCTAATTTCATTTTCACAAAATTTCAACATACCTCCATAGAATCCAGATTAGTTCTCTCAGTAAATAACTATGACATTATCATTATTAGTGTTCATAGGAAGTCCCTTTTTAAAAGCACAACAGGGAAATTACTACACAGTATTCCCAACCCTAGCAGACACATAAAAACGCAAATATACACATGCCCATACATAATAAAAAATTGGAAAAATGATAAATATAATCAACAAAATGCTTTATTTTCAGCTATGGTTCTGCTGTTCAGCCAACTTTAACCAATTTTATGCTATCATTCCTTATTTTTTAAATCTAGGAAAATATTAGCAATAAAAATCATGAGGAAAAATGCCAACCTGATTATGAAACTAAGCTACCAAGCAGTGTGAATACCATGAATTATTAACCCTAAATTCTATATTATATGGAAGCAGAAAAGAGTCCAGATAAAAGGCTCAGATTTCATACTGTGAAATATTTCACTTTCACCTACTAGATTCTGTCAGTTTCTTTTCTGGGGTGTTCTTATTTTTAATAACTCAAATTTTTAATAACAAGAATTCCATTCCTATTCATTTGCTACTTATCTACCATTGCTTGTAGGATCTGAAAATTGAACTGAAGTATAACCAACCTTTTTATAGAGAAGACCCATTTCTAAAATCCCTTAAACTCCTCTAAGCTCTGAAGCTCTTGGTGTTGTGTTGTGGAATCCATTCATACTCGAGAGGAAAAGTGAAGAGAGAGAGAGAGAGAGTAATGCAGGACTGTGGGTAGCTGCACGCCAAGCTGTTGTCTGTGGTCAAAAGGGGGTGTTGGAGTTTGCTAGGCAGTGGTTATTAACTAGTTTAGACTTTTTTCAAAAACTTCTGAGCTACCTGGTGAACGTATCTTAGAAGCTTCACAAACTTCAAAGAACAACGTATTTGTATATAGAAATAAATATTTTGGAGTGTTGACAGTGACTTAGGCAAGCACAGAGGGTAACACAGTGAATACAATTATTGTACCTTCTCCTTTAGAACTTGTATCTGTGGCAAAGACAAATATTTTGAACAAGTAACCAAACTGAGTGAATTAATGGATGCCAGTACTATAAAAATCAACATGTCAAGCCTTTTACATTTCAATAATTGTTATGGTTTTCTATATGGATCCTGCATATTTTGGTTACCGTTATTCCTAGAGATTTTATGGTATGTATGTTGCTATTATTCAGAGAATTTTTCTACTATCTCTTCTGTTTATTATTGAGAGATTGATTTTTAAAATACTTTTCTTGTATTGCATAGTCTAACTGGTTTCTGTTGCAGGGGATTTTATATGGCATTTTCAGGTTTTCTAAGAAATATTCTCTGCAATTACTACCCACGTTCCTCCTTTCTCTTCCAGCAGTTAGTCCATTATTTCTGGTTTGTGTCTTATTGCACAGAAATTCTTATTCTAGCCAGAAATTCTAGAATAATGTTAAATAAACAGTGGGAATTCCATCCCTCCTCTATTTTAAAAAGAGTTCTGGTTTTATAATTAATATTATATGATATGTTCTGTCTTCTTAGATGTCCTTTTTTTTGGTTTGTTACGAGAAGGAAGTATCCTTCATTGTTTTTTCTTAAGATTCATTAGGGATTCCTTTTTCCAAGTCCTTAATAGTGATCTTTCTCTCGTAATTATTTTTTTCAAGAAGGGCATTTGGTGCTATTTGGAGTAACTGAGAGTTCTGCTGCCATCACACATAAGCGTCATCTTAGGGTACAGTTGTCTTCTTAAAATGCTTAAAGACATTTTGCATTTATGGTAGGAATGCAAGACTGTATAGTCCCTTTGGGAAATGTTTTGGCAGTTTACTAAGATGTTAAACATACATCTACTGTATGACCCAGCTAGCCCATTCTTAGATGTCTACCTAAGAGACATGGGAACTTATATTCACAAGGAACCCTGTACACAAAAGTTTATGGCAGTTTTATGCACACTAGCCCAAAACTGTAAACAGCCTAGATGTTCTTAAACCACTCCACATGATGGAATATGATTCAGCCATAAGAAGGAATAAACTATTGGTTCATACAGCAGCTTGGGTGGGTTTTAGATGCATTTTCCTATGTGAAGAAAATCAAATCAAGTTGCTACATGTTGTGTGATTCCATTTTACATGACACTGTTAAAAAACAAGAAGTACAGAGAAGAAAACAGATCAGTGGTCTCCAGAGGGTGGGACTGGGAGGAGAGGTTATTTGTAGAGGGGGAACTCTTGTTTTGTGGGGGGATGATGAAGTTGTTGTGTAGGGAACTGTAGTGGTAGACACAGGACTCCATGCACTATTAAAACACATAGGACTTACACCACAAAATCAGTTTTATTGTATGAAAACAACAACAAAACAAACTAGGATCTTGTAGGAAAATAGGGAATGCAGACTGTGACAAGGGAATCTAACTGTACCAGAAGTGAATCACCTAACTACACTGAAGGGTGCACAGGGGAGAAAGGAGCTGAGCTAAGAAACTCTGGAAACCAGCGTTCTGATGGAATACTTTGAGGCTAAAGACAGACAGACATGTTTACAAACACTGTTCTCTACTTGGTAATTTGTTTTTTTCACAGAGATATGGATTAGAAAATATAAAATGATTTTTTTAAATTATTAAAATTATTTTTGAATTTAAAGATATTTTTGGATACTTTTAAAGATATTTTTATGTTTACGTACAAGTGTTAACAATTGTAGAAAATGGGAGTCAGGTTTCTCACTGTCAGAGAAGGAAGTTAGAAGTAAGGGAGAAAGGCTAGAATGAGCTCTGTGGTATTGGATTAAAATGGGAGATATCAGTATGAACTTAATTTTTAATATATACATATTAATGAATCAGAAATAAATTTTTATGTGTGTATGCATGAGCTAGTATCCATACATGTATTTCCTAGCTCAATGCGGTGAAAGGGGCTAGAAGGTACCCCAGAAGCAGTGAGTAAAGCCAGCACCTACGTCTTGGTTTCTAAATTCCATTTTCCAATGAAAGAAACAGGACTCCTTGGGAAACCAGTTGACTTTAGAGCTATGGCATAGAAAACGCAATATGAGCCTGGAGTATCAGAAAGTAAGGAGGTGAAAAAAAAAAATAATGGGAGAGCATAGCCACCATCCTAGAAAAGTTGCCAATTGCCAAAGTTGGAACAGCTTGAACAGTAAGATAATAACAGTAGCATTATATTGCAACCAACTAATTAAATATCCACAAATCCATACTTTAAATAAATAACTGAATAAATGGGGGAGAAGTGACAACTTTCTTATATAACACTTCCAATTAAAAATGAAGGAATGAGGGAAATAGGAATCATCATTAAAGCACCACAGTAATAATAATTGCCATGTTATGATGCTAAACTTAGTGGGTGAAAGCTATGCAAAAATAAGATATTGCATAAGATCAAAGTTTCTCCCTCAAATATTTAATAATTATAGAAGAAAAATAGTAACAAAATAAAGAATCCTAATTAACACCAGCTAAGTGACCAAGAGTAACATCACCAGTGGTAAGACATACTGACATTATTTAATCCCCAATATGACACACTGAGAAGGGCACAAAGCCTCTATGGCTTCCTTCCCAGTAATGCATAGCCTTCATCTGATCATCAGAAAGCATCAGACAAACCCAAACAGAGGCACAATCTATAACAGAACTGACCATGACCCCTTCAAAAATGTCAAGGTGGTAAAAGACAAAGATTCAGGAACTGCCACAGACTGCAGGAGACTAAGGAGACGTGACACCTAAATGTGGCATGGGACCTGGACCGATAAAAGAATAGCAGCAGAAAAACTGGTGAAATCTGAAAAAGTTCTGTGCTTTAGTTAATAGTGTTGTCCAAAGGTTAATCTCTTAGTTTCAGTAAATGTTGTTTGGTTATATAAGATGTTAAACCTAAGAGGAATCTGAGTGAAGGGTGTATGGGAAATCTATGTATATTTTTGCCAGTTTTCTCTAATTCAAAATAAAAAAAGGTTGCACTAAAAAAATGCTGTTAAATGTGCCATCATCTCATGGCACTAATGCTTAGGCAAACTTAATTTTTGACCTTTTTTAGGTAAGCTTTTTTTTTCCCCTGCCTGGATGCTTTAAGTCTGTTTTCCTCTCTTGAAATTAACTCTTAAGTACTGCCATTTTGATTTTCTTTAGTGCCATTTTAAATCCTTTTTTCCCCAAATATTTATCCACTTGCATTTTCACATTGGCCTCTTGTACCTCATTGGTTCTCCTTTTTGCCTTGCAGATTAGAACCTAAGGCTCTCTACAGTCTGTTCACAGAGGTTATGCCTTATATCCTACTGAAGATATAAAGTGTTCTAACATTTTTGTCAGATCCCATATTAAGCATGTTTCTGTGGTATTCTTTTTTTTTTCAGAGTGATTTTCACTGTACCTTAAACTGGAGCATATGTTCACAAGCACTATTTGGGTTCTTTGCAATGCTCATCTTTAAAGTTGAAGAGCTTGATCTAGATTACTTCCATCATCTTGTTATTCATGGAAAACTATTGAAAACAGGTTTACTAATTGATTTTGTACTTATAAGGTATTTTTAAAAATCAGTTTCAGTGTCTATTATAGTTTTTTTATTAGGTGGTTAGAAGAGGTTTTATTAGGGGCTGTTAATTAGAGCCCATTTTAAGTCAGAAGCTACTTAGTCAAAACGTGTATATTTTAAAATTATTAATTTTATCAGTATCTCCCAAGATATTTCTTTTGAGGAAGAATATTGCATTGTGAGCATTATATCTGGAGCTCCTGTACTCCACAATCAGAAAAAAGAATGAAGCAATAGTTTATATTTCACAAGATAATTAAAAAAAGAGATTTGGTACTTCTCCACAAAAAAAATTATGAAGTTGGATAGATGTCTGGAAACCAGTGAAGCTGGTTGCAAAATGAGTATTTAAAAGCCCCTTTGATTTACTGTGCTCTTGTTTTCATTCTCTTCTTTACAAAGACAAAGAGTTCTCTGTAAATATTGCTTTAAGGATTATCAGGCTTCGATTTTCAAATTTATCCAAAGTCCATAATTTAAGCTGTAATATTGGCTTTACAAATGTAAACAGTGATTGAACCCCTTTCCTTTAGCTAATAGGATGCTGATTAAATTGGATGCAATTAATAATTGCCTTATTAACCTAATGTATTACTGCCTTAAGATATGCCATGGCACATTCCAGCCAGGAGAATAGCTAGAAGAGGACAAGACTACATCAATGTAAAGAGAACGAAACCAGCATATTGTAAAAACTTGATCCAATGGGAAGAGTTAAACACTTAATTGAAATTTTGATGCATCAATTTCATATTTTACAGTTTAGCTACAGCTACAGATAGAAAAACCCTAAAAGAATTTAAAGGTTTTCATTTAATTTAGATGATCTTTAGTGTGAATAAATTATGACTGCAGGTTAGGTTTAACTTGACTTTTCTCATCCCTCTGGCACCTTCTGGGCACCTCTGCAGGGAACTGCCTTCATCTCTGTAGCTTAAAGTCTAGTTGCATCTATTTCAGGGCTCATCATGAGTGACTCACCACTGCTGAGAATGATTTTTAATCTCTTATCAACACATACAAATTCCTTTGTGATTGATTCCTGCTCACATGCCCAGCCTCATCCTCCACCATGCTTCTTCCATTCTACCCTTCAGTCAGATCATCAGCTCTTTCTGCACACTATCACATTCACTCTTCTGTGTACATGCCAGAGAAGAGCTAATTATTCCCTATAAATTACTGATCTTTCAGGATACAAATAAAATATTCCTTCTTCAGCCAAGTTTTCTCTTGTCCACTTCTGCCTGCAGTCTCCTTTTCTGCTTCCCCCAGACAAGTTATTCCATTTATTCCTAATGATAATAGAAAGGTATGTGATTACTTACTTCTAATGTTACCTATCTTGAAAGAGCTATTTGCAATTATTTTTACCTACCATGTTGTCCCCTGCCTTGTGGCAGCAGGACTGAATCATTATCTCAATTACAGAACTTAGTGTAAAACTTGGTAATATTGCTCAACAAATATTCTGGGAATGAATGAATAAGTAGGTGGTAGCACAATGGGATCTCTAGGAAGAAGTAGTTACAGCCTTTCTTATAGCTCACCTCCCTCTTGCTCTGCCCCAACTCTTCTTGTATACCTGAGTACAGAAAAGCAAAGAGGAGAATTTTTTGTTTTGTTTTGTTTTGCTTTGTTTTGTTTTTTTCTGAATCAGGTTCAGATGACACCAAAAGTACAGCCAGAGTTAGCTTCTTTGGAAAGTTTTTGTGAATATTAAGGATGGAAGGGAGGAAGGAGGGAACAAGAAAGGATTATCACGCCATGGGTGCTGTGTTATCCGTTAACATATATTATCTCATTTAATCCTAAAACAACCATTCAGAATAAATATTATCATCACTATTTTTATAGTTAAGGAAACTGGGACTTTTTATATAATTTGTACAAGGCCACACAGCTGACCAGTGGCCAAGCCAGAATTTAAATTTGAGTTGGCTCTTCAAAACTCAGTGCTTTTCTTAGAATATGGGAATTAAGGAACTTTTAATTCTATAAAACTGTAACAGCCCATTCTGTGAGCATCCTAAACTTGATGCACTTTTGTTTTTAAACAACAGGATTCAGAAATATTTACCTATCATTTGGTAGTCATTCATCTAGTAGGTATTTGTTAGACCTTTACTAAGGCCCAAGCATCAAGCTGAGCACTTGGAATGTAAGCATGCATAAGACACGGCCCCTATCCTCAAGAAGTTCTTTTGCCATTTTCTTTGAAGCTATCTTATTTTGGAAAACCTACCAACCTGCCATCCCATTTATGATTTCTCTACTTTCTCTTTTGCCTTTCAACAACTGCTCACACAAGCATACACCTGATTCTCTTTATATTAGAATGTTTTATGCATTCTTATCTAAAAAGAAAGTTCAGGCTGTATCTTCTCCATGATCAACAAAATCTATTTTTATATATCCAAATATTTATGAAACTTACACACAGATTTTATACTATTACCATGTAAATTATACTAAAGAGTGAAATTATTTTTATATAATGTTTATATATATATATGTATATGCATATGCATATAGTCTCTATTTAGAAAGTATTAGATTTTAAGCGCACAGGCCAGAGGAAATGTTATCTTTGATATCTGTTCAACCATCATTTCATGTTGAGTTTGTACCGTCTATAATTTGTCTATGAAGACTCCACAACTCAGAATGATTTTCCCAAATGAAATACTTGTAGCTAGGTATATCAGCTTTCTATGTAACCAGCCACCCCAAATTTGGTGAATTAAAACAACACAATTTATTATTTTTCACAGTTCTCTAGTAAGTTCTTCTGCTTGTCCTGCTTAGATTCCTCATGCAGCTGCCAGCAGCTGACAGTTTATCTGGGTGGGCTGGGTCTCCCAGTCTGTCTGGACTTCCATTCCAGTCCTCTTCACAATATGGAAGTTTCAGGGTTCCAAGAGGGCAAACCCAATGTACAAGTATTTACCAAGGTTCAACTCTCATCCCATTTACTAATGTCCATTAACCAAAGCAAGTCATGTGGCAAAGCCCAGAGACAGTGTGCAATACTAGGAGTTGTGATTCACTGGGAGGCCATTATGCTAATGGTCTACGACCTGACATCTTTATAGCCTACTTAACAGGATGGCTCATATACTTGTAAGGGTGAAGATATGCTGTAATTAGCTGCACAGAGCATTGAGGATTCTGACAACTTTTTGATGGGTAAATATCAAAAGAATATAAAGGTTGGTTGAGAGATATATTCATAGATTTAAGTGTTTCTCTGAATTTACAAAGATACAACATATTAAACATTTCTCTTCTATTGATTCTATATTTTGTTAGAGGCCCACCATGGGTTCTACTTGTAGTACTGGATCAAATGCCAAGGTTATTCCTCTATTTCAGTTTTTCTCAAATTCTAAGCCCCTGAAAGAACTGCTCCTATACTCTGATCTTATTGCAGCAGTTAATATTAAACAGTCCTCCCCTCACCACTATAGGGTTGACAGTTCCCAGCATATGGAGTGCATGTTCTGGAGCAGCATAGACAGGTCAGGATCTGTATAGATTCCTAGGAAAAGTTTATTATGATTTTTAAAAGTAGTGATACCAAAGCACTTGTTAAAGGTATTGGCAAAGAAAAGCACACAGGACTTAAAATTAGAAAACATCTATCTTTCATTATCAAGTCACTTAATCTTTCTGCATCTTAGCTTTCTAATGTAGAAATTGGAAATAATAATTGTAGCTACCTTATGACATTACTGGAGGATTAAATGATATGAATAAATAAAGGGCTGCACAGCACTATGCACAGGCCCATAATCTCTTACCTGAAACCACTGAGGTCATTTTTAGAACTCAGATTTTTTAGATTCTAAATAGGTAATATAATGCATATTTTGTTTAAGTAAGATTCCCAACACAGTCCACGGCAATATCCTATACCAAACACATTAATATATATCTGCAACAAAACATATAAACATTCATTTTAAAAGTGATAAATTAAAACTATAAACTTACAAAGACTTTCAGCTTAAGAACTTTTTGTACTTCAGAACTACAGATAAGGGATGGTGGATCTCTTTTATTTGCACATAAGTTTCTCTAATTAAAAAAAACTCTACATAACTTTTAGTGCACACTTGGCTTAAATAGTATAGTACAGATGATCCATTATGATGTTGACATAAACAAGGAATGTACGACAACAAATAAGGTGTTTAATTATGTTATTTATGGGATAAAAAGTAAGTGAGAAAATGTATGTGAAAAGTATGCTATAAGTTAGAAATACTGTATGTGATGTGCCCTTGACAGTTCTTGGACATTATGGGGAAACAAATTAATATAAGATTAGGTCTCTTTCTATAGAAACAGCACAGTCCAGCACAGAGGTAGAGCTAACACGCAAAAATGAAGGAATCACTGACAGCAAAGCATTCTCCATTCACTAGAGAAGGCTTTGCAAAGGAAGTGGTGCCAGAAGTATGCCTTCAGTTTGGATAGAAAAAAGATGATTGAGCAACAATGTCATGTCAACAAAGACATAAGGGACCCTGAAAACTATAAGACATTCTCAAGAGAAATTAAAGAGGACACTAATAAATGGAAATTCATCCCATGCTCTTGGATAGGAAGAATTAATATTGTCAAAATGGCCATCCTGCCTAAAGCAGTCTACAAATTCGATGCAATCCCTATCAAAATACCAACAGCATTCTTCAATGAACTGGAACAAATAGTTCTAAAATTCATATTGAACCACAAAAGACCCCCAATAGCCAATGCAATCCTGAGAAGGAAGAATAAAGATGGGGGGAAACCTCACTTCCCAACTTCAAGCTCTATTACATAGCCACAGTAATCAAGATAATTTGGTACTGGCACAGAACAGACCCATAGATGAGGGACAGAGTAGAGAGTCCAGATATTAACCCAAGCATATATGGTCAATTAATATATGATAAAGGAGCCATGTATATACAATGGGGAAATGACAACATCTTCAAAAGCTGGTGTTGGCAACACTGGACAGTTACATGTAAGAGAATGAAACTGGATTACCGTCTAACCCCACTCACAAAAGTAAACTCAAAATGGATCAAAGACCTGAATGTAAGTCATGAAACCATAAAACTCTTAGAAGAAAACATAGGCAAAACTCTTGAATATAAACAGGAACAACTTCTTCATGAACACATCTCCACGGGCAAGGGAAACAAAAGCAAAAATGAACAAGTGGGACTATTATCAAACTAAAAGGCTTCTGTACAGCAAAGGACACCATCAATAGAACCAAAAGGCATCCTACAGTATGGGAGAATATATTCATAAATGACATATCTGATAAGGGGTTGACATTCAAAATATACAAAGAGCTCACACACCTCAACAAACAAAAAGCAAATAATCCAATTAAAAAATGGGCAGAGGATCTGAACAGACACTTCTCCAAAGAAGAAATTCACATGGCCAACAGGCACATGAAAAGATGCCCCACATCACTAATCATCAGAGAAATGCAAATTAAAACCACAATGAGATATCACTTCACACCAGTTAGGATGGCTACCATCCAAAAGACAAACAACAATAAATGTTGGAGAGGATGTGGAGAAAGGGGAACCCTCCTACAGTGCTGGTGGGACTGTAAATTAGTTCAACCATTGTGGAAAGCAGTATGGAGGTTCCTCTAAAAACTAAAAATAGAAATACCATTTGACCCAGGAATTCCACTCCTAGGAATTTATCCTAAGAATGCAGCAGCCAAGTTTGAAAAACACATATGCACCCCTATGTTTATTGCAGCACTATTTACAATAGCCAAGAAATGGAAGCAACCTAAGTGTCCATCAGTACATGAATGTATAAAGAAGATGTGGTACATATACACAATGGAATATTATTCAGCAATAAGAAGAAAACAAATCCTACCATTTGCAACAACATGGATGGAGCTAGAGGGTATTATGCTTATTGAAATAAGCCAGGCAGAGAAAGACAAGTATCAAATGATTTCACTAATCTGTGGAGTATAAGAACAAAGCAAAAACTGAAGGAACAAAACAGCAGCAGACTCACAGAACCCAAGAATGAACTAAAGTTACCAAAGAGAAAGGAACTGGGGAGGATGGGTGGGAAGGGAGGGATAAAGGGAAAAAGGGGCTTTATGATTAGCATACATAATGTAGGGAGGGGGTGGGCACAGGCAAGGCAATATAGCACAGAGAAGACAGGTAGTGATTCTATAGCATATTACTACACTGATGGACAGTGACTGTAATGGGGTATGTGGTGGGGACTTGATAATGGGGGAATCTAGTAACCACAATGTTGCTCATGTAATTGTATATTAATGATACAAATAAATAAATAAATAAAATGCATATATATATATATAAACATTCCTAACAGGATTTTTTTTAAAAGTATGAGATGACACCTTTTTCTTCCTTATATCTGGCATTTACTTCTGGACTGCTTAGTAGTATAGAAGATTGTCCTTGATGTTATTTATATACTTTTTGGCTGGTAATTACTTCTTTTATCAACACTCTAAACCGAAGTTTTCTAGCACAAATATAATGCAGATCACATCTGTAATTTTCAATGTTCCTATAAACATATTAAAAACGTAAAAAGCAAAAAAGAAAAAAAAAGACATGAGGGTAGAAACATGTGTTGAGATAGAGAGGAACAGGTATATAGAGCAACAAATGACTCTGAAGTCATGTAGAGCCATTTATAGAGGAATTTGAAAGTCTGGTGGGAGTAGTTTGGGTTTGATGGGTCACGCAATAGGAAATCAGTGCAACGTCTTGAGCTGAGGAATGAAATCCTGAATTGGAAGGAGCTTTGACAGTGAAATATAAAACTGAATTAGAATTGGGAGAGACTGGAAACAAAGAGGCTGTGGAAATAATCCATGCAGGCATGTAATGGGTGAGACTTACAGTGGAGAAGAGAGAGTTACTGAATAGATAGAAGAAAAGGTAAATGTGAAAAATCTGGATAGAGGGCCTGAAGATAAGCAGCAGAGAAAACTGGCATTTTTAGCCACTTCATATTCATATTGGCAAACCGGTTGATGAAATCCGGGACAGAGAGTGGAAAGAAGAAAGGAGTCCACTATGTGTGTGTGTGGCTGGGAGTGAGGGGCATGAGAAAACAAACAGAGCAGGGAGTTATTTTTCTTAAAGCAAATTAAAGTACCTAAATTCCTTTGTATTCTACACTGATAATCTTGTCAGTGATAATTCATGTTCAGAAATGATGGTAAGTAATGAAAACATTCTAAATTATCAAAGAAAACATGTCCAGCACAATGCACATGAGAAAAAAAATAAGAACACCATGGTAGCACATTATATAAAGACTTTTCACCACGTGTTTAAACAAAAGCCCAGAGAGAGGAAGTTTGTGGAAAGATGGCAGAATAGGAGGTTCCTGCAATCACCTCCTCCCACGTACAGACTAAGGCAGCAGGTGTATGTAAAAATGCTGTGAGGACAGGCAGAGCAGAGCTTCCACAACTAATAACAAAGAGAAGGCCGAATCAGGAATGGCAAAGGGGCAGAATGTGGTCAGGATCCAAACCCTTCCCTGCAGGTCACAAGCAGGAGCAAGAGGCACAGAGGGCAAGGGGCTAAAGCCCCACAGCAGGCAGGCCCGGCCCTGGGGGCCTGCACCAGGTAAGCCAGCTCCCATAACATCTGGCTTTGGAAATCAGTGGGGCTTAACTACAGGAGACCTGGAGGGCTTTGGGAGGCTGAGTCTCTGCTCTTGGAAGTCCAGCATGCTGTGTGGAATGGTCTGAGACCCTGCACAGAAGCAGCAGTTTGAGAAGCAACTGAGGTATATGTGAAGAGATTTCCTGACTAATTTGTGATGTGTGCTGGAGGGGAAGGGATCTGCAAGAGTTTGCTTCAGAGAGGAGGGATTGGGGGGGGAGCACTCTTTTTCATTCCTAGCTTCAGCCTAGCTGTGTGGTTTGGGGAAGCCAGTTCTGACACTTGCCATCTACTGTGCCAGCACTGCTTGCCCTGCCCTGCTGTCCCCCTGCAGACTCACCCTGCCCAACCTGACCACTTGGCAGGTCCCTCCTCAGTAACTCCCATACTGCAATACTTGACAGATAGCCTTCATCGAGATGGCATCCCCCCAGAGCAACTAGCAGCAGCCATACTGGGCAACCAGCCCCAGCTGGAACTGGTGCTCCTCCAGAGGGTCTCCTACCTTGGGGAGGAGTAGCAGCCCCACCTGCCAGCATACTCCCCATAGCTATAGCTGGGCCTCTTAGGCAGCTGCACCCTTAATAAGCCCTCCACAGCAGTGCATCCATAGTGCTCTGGCTGGCCATTGCTGATTGTGAGACTGAGGGCTGGCCGGACTTACCAGCACAACCACAGGGGCTGCAGCTGAGCCTTTCAGCAAGCTTACTGGGAGTGAACCTTACAAACCAGTGCACCTGCAATAGTCATGCCAGTAACTGCTCACGTGGTTAACAGCCAGGTGGAGGGCCAGCCTCACCCACCAATCTGCTTACAGCAATCATGGCTCAGCCACAAGAAGAAGGTGCATGCAGCCCACACAGAGGACGCCCCTGGAGCTCCTGGTTCTGGTGACCAGAGGGTATTGCATTACTGGGCACTAAAGGACACCTACTATAAAAAGCCACAGTTTTGAAGATCAGGAGACAGAGGTGGCCTGCCTAATACACAGAAACAAACACAGAGAGGCAGACAAAGTAGAGGAATATGTTCTAAACAAAAGAACAAGACAAACGCTAAAAGAGCTAAATAAAATGGAGATAAGCAATCCACCGATAAAATGTACAAAGTAATGGTCATAAAGATACTCACTGGGCTGGAGATAAGGGTGGATGAGCTCAGTAAAGTTGGAAAGATAGAAAATATAGTAAAGAACCAGTCAAAGCTAGAGAACACAATACTGAAATGAAAAATACCCAAAAGGGAATCAGCAGGAGATTCCAGGGTGCAGAAGAATGGATCAGCAATCTTTAAGACAGAGTTGTAGAAACCACCCAAGCTGGACAGCAAAAAAGAAACAATATTTTAAATGAGAAGGGTAAGAGATTTTTATGACAACTTCAAGTGAAACAATGTTCTCATCAGAGGAGAAAAGAAGGAGAAAGGGGCAGAAACCATATTTGAAGAAAAAGTAGCTAAAACTTCATTAACATACGGAAAGAAACAGATACCCAGCAAGATGAACCCAAGGAGGTCCACACCAAGATACACAATAATTAAAATGGCAAAAGTTAATGATAACGGGAGAATCATAAAAGCAGCAAGAGAAAGGAAATAGTTGCGTACAAGGGAAATCTCATAAGGCTATCAGCTGCTTTTCAGCAGAAACTTTGCAGGCCAGAAGGGAATGACATAATATATTCAAAATGCTAAAAGGGGGGGAAAAAACTACAATTCAAGAATATCCTGCAGTGTTATCATTCAGAATTGAAGGAGAGATCAAGAGTTTCCCAAACAAAAATTAGAGTTCATCACCATAAACCTGCCTTACAAGAAATGTTAAAGGGTCTTATTTAAGTGAAGAAGAAAAGGCCATAAAAAGAAGTAAGAGAATTATGAAAGGAAAAGAATTCAGTGGTAAAAATAAACATGTAAAGGTAGTAGATCAATCATTATAATGCTAATATGAAGCTCAAAAGATAAAGTTGTAAAATCAATTACATACACAAAAAAATTAGTCAAGGGATGTGCAAAATTAAAGGAAGTAAATTATGATAACATATATATAAAATTTGGAAGGAGGAGTAATAAAAATTTGTTTCTTTTGATATATTTAGGATGCAATATACGAACTTCATGATAACCACAAACTAAAACCTATAGCAGATACACAAAAATAAAGAAAAAGGAATCCATGCATAACACTAAAGAAAGTCATCAAATCACAAGGGAAGATACTCAAGAGAAAAAGGGAATAGAGCAAAACAAAACAAAACAACAAAATTGGCAATAAAAATGTATTTATTGTATGTCTGTATTAAATATGTATGTATTATATGTATTAATTAAAGTAATTAAAATTAATTACAGTAATCACTATCAATTACTTTAAGTAAATGGGCTAGATGCTCCAATCAAAAGACAGAGGGTGGCTGAATGGATTAAAAAAAACAAAAACAAAAACTAGACCTATCTATATCCTGCCTGCAAGAGACTCACCTCAGACCTAAAGAGACACACAGACTGAAAGTGATAGGATAGAAAAAGATATTCCATGCAAATAAAAGTGAAAAAGAAGTCATAAAACCATATATGATAAATCCTTTGCTAGTATCATATTCAATGGTGAAAAGCTGAAGGCTTTTCATCTAAATTCATGAACAAGAGAAGGATGCCCATTCTCACCACTTTTATTCAACACAGTACTAGAATTCTAGCCATAGAAATCAGGGCAGGAAAAAAAGGGCATCCAAATTGGAAAGAAGTAAAATTGTCACTATTTGTGGATGACATATATAGAATGCCTTGAGATTACCAATAAAAAAATTAGACTAATAAATGAATTTAATAAAGTTGTAGGATACAAAATCAATATAAAGAAACCCATTACATTTCCATATACTAAAAACAAACCAGCAGAGAAATTAAGAAAACAACCCCATTGACAATTGTATCAAATATAATGAAATATCTAGGAACAAATTTAACCACAGACCTGTACTCTGAAAACTATAAGATATTGTAGATGATACAAAGAAATATAAAGTAACACTGTTCTCATGGAAGAAGAAATAGTTGAAATTTCCATACTACTCAAAGCAATCTGAAGATTCAATGCAATGCCTGTCAATACCAATGGCATTTTTCAAAGAAAACAAATAATCCTAAGATTTATATGGAACCACAAAAGACCCTAAAGTAGCCAAAGCAATCTTGAGAAGGAAGGACAAAGCTGGGGTTATCAAACTCCCTGATTTCAAACTATATTATAAAGCTGTAAAAATCAAAACAGCATAGTACTGGTGCAACAACAGACACACAGATCAATGGAACAAAATAGAAGCCCAGAAAGAAACCCATGCTTATATAGTGAGTTAATCTACAACAAAGGAGGCAAGAATATATAATATGGAAAAGACAGTCTCCAATAAATAGTGTTGTGAAAATTGGACCATTTTCTTACACTGTACACAAAAATACACTCAAGATGTATTAAAGACCCAAATGCAAGATTTGAAGACATAAAACTCATAAAAGAAGATGTAGGCAGTAAACCCTTAGATATCAGCCTTAGCTGTTTTTTCTGGATATGTCTCCCCAGGCAAGGGAAACAAAAACAAAAATAAAC
Source organism: Manis javanica (assembly GCF_040802235.1). Taxonomy (NCBI): domain Eukaryota; kingdom Metazoa; phylum Chordata; class Mammalia; order Pholidota; family Manidae; genus Manis; species Manis javanica. The sequence continues at coordinate 76,948,631 of NC_133156.1, read as the reverse complement.
AAGTAGGACTACATCAAACTAAAAAGCTTCTGCATAACAAAGGAAATCATAACAAAATGAAAAAGCAACCAAATGTTAGGGGGAAGCTATTTACAAATGATATAACTGATAAGGGGCTAATACCCAAAATACATTAAAAACTTATAAAACTCAGATAATGATTTAAAAATGGACAGAGGCGCTGAACAGATACTTTTCCAAAGAAGACATATAGATGGCCAATAGGCACAGGAAAAGAGGTTCAACATTACTAACCCAGAGGGAAATGCAAATCAAACCACAATGAGATACCACCTCATACCAGTCAGAATGTCTAGTACTGAAAAGAAATAACAAGTGTTGATGAGGATGTAGAGAAGAGGGAACCCTCATGCTTTGTGGGTGCAAAATGTAAACTTGTGCAGCCACTATGGAAAACTGCAGGTTCCTCAAAAAATTAAAAATAAAAATATCACACAATCCAATAATTCCACTTTTGGGTATTTATAAAAACACTAATTTAAAAAGATATATGTGCCCCTATATTTATTGAAACATTTTCTGTGATAGCCAAGATATGGAAGCAACCGAGTAAAAGATGTGACATATAAGCACAGTTGAATATTACTGGGGCATAACAAGAATGAAATCTTGCCATTTGTGACAATGTGGATAGATCTAGAGGATATTATGCTAAGTAAAACCAGTCAGACAGAAAAAGACAAATAACATATGACTTCACTTTTATTGTAATTCAAAACAACAAACAAAAACCAGAAACAGAATAATAAATACAGAGAAATGATGGTTGCCAGAGAAGAGGGAGGTAGGGGAATAGGTGAAACAGGTGAAACGGATCAAGAGGTACAAACTTCCAGTTATAGAATAGCTGTAGAATATATAAGTTACAGGGGTGAGAATTACAGCATAAAGAATATAGTCAATGATATTACAACTGTATGGTGACAGATGGTAACTTCCACTTATGGTATGCATTTTATAATGTATATAAATGTTGAATCACAGTTTTGTATACCTGAAACTAATATTATGTCAACTATACTGCAACAAAATTTTTTTTTTAAATAAAAAAACAAAAGCCTGAAGAGTTACTTAGGGTTATGCAGAAAATTCATTAGCATGCTATTCTAATGCTTGCAGTAGAGCGTCATAGACCCCTGGAATGGGAAGACTCTGAGTCATTGATTTTAATTTGCAAGCATTCATACCTCTCTAATTGACAACAAGTTCACATCTAATTGTCAGAAAGTTCTTCTTTATACTATAGTGATATCTTTTTAACTCATATCCATTAGTAAAAATTACCCTCTGAAATGGCTCAAAACAAGACCACGTCCTTTGGTAGGTAAGTGACAGTCTACAGCCAGAGGTGGGAAATGTTGCCGAAAGCAAACAGGCAAGAAAAAAACTTTTAAGGATGAAGGAACTCTTCTGTGTCTCAATTATGGAGGTATACTTTAATTCAATTGTATGAAATTACCAAAACTCATTAATCTGTAAACTTAAAATTTCAAACCAAAGACCGTCTTCCATCATAGGTAAAGGCCTTTCAAATATTTGAAAACAAATAGTATCTTTTTGTGATTAATCCTACTTATATTTTTGGATATTTAAATCCAGAATGTGCTAGCTAATTTGCTCAGTAGAATAGGTAGGAGAATTTATTTTTTCTTTCTGAAGAAAACAATTACTCAAAAACTTAAATAGGAAGCAAAATATGGAATTAGCAAACAATTTGATAGTTATTTAGATAACATTTAGGTCACAATCATTCATTTAAGAAGATTATCTTCAATAGATTGATTCTGCTTTGTCCTGAAATGCTAGTATTAGTTCAGGAAATACAGTGTTAGGATAAGAGACATTATAAAAGAGCAAATGGAAGTCACAAAGAAGCAGTTGGGCATTTCCATAACCATAATGAAAGGTGCCAATTTAATATATTAACTTTCATTCAGTAGATGTCTGTCCCTACATCTGACTTTCTATTAATAATATATTTTTCTTTTTAAAATTTTTACTAAGGTATTATTGATATACACTCTTATGAAGGTTTCACATGAGAAAACAATGTGGTTACTACATTTACCCATATAATCAAGTCCTTACCCAAACTCCAATGCAGTCACTGTCCATCAGTGTAGTAAGATGCCACAGATTTATTTGACTTCCCTGTGCTACACTGTTTTCCCCATGATCCCCACATCATGTGTGCAAAACATAATATCCCTTAATCCCCTTCTCCTGCCCTCCCCACCCGCCCTCCCACACCTCTCCCCTTTGGTAACCATTAGTCCCTTCTTGGAGTCTCTGAGTCTGATGCTATTTTGTACCTTCAGTTTTGCTTCGTTGTTATACTCCACAAATGAGGGAAGTCATTTGGTACTTGTCTTTCTCCACCTGGCTTATCTTACTGAGTATAATATCATCCAGCTTCATCCATGTTGTTGCAAATGGTAGGATTTTTTTCTTTCTCACAGCTGAATAATATTCCATTGTGTATATGTACCACCTTTTCTTTATCCATTCATCTACTGATGGACACTTAGATTGCTTCCATATCTCGGTTATTGTGAATAGTGCTGCGATAAACATAGGGGTGCATATGTTTTTTTGAATCTGAGAAGTTGTATTCTTTGGGTAAATTCCAAGGAGTGGGAGTCCCGGGTGAAATGGTATTTCTATTTTTAGTTTTTTGAGGAACCTCCATATTGTTTTCCACAAAGGTTGAACTAGCTTACATTCCCATCAGCAGTGTAGGAGGGTTCCCCTTTCTCTGCATCCTCACCAGCATTTGTTGTTTCAAGTCTTTTCTATGTTGGCCATCCTAACTGGTGTGAGGTGATATCTCATTGTGGTTTTAATTTGCATTTCCCTGATGATTAGTGATGTGAAGCATCTTTTCATGTGTCTACTGGCCATAAGAATTTCTTCTTTGGAGAAGTGTCTGTTCATATCCTCTGCCCATTTGTTAATCAGGTTATTTGCTTTTTGGGTGTTGAGGTGTGTGAGCTCTTTATATATTTTGGATGTTAACCCCTTGTCGGATATGTCATTTACAAATATATTCTCCCATACTGTAGGATGCCTTTTTGTTCTGTTGATGGTGTCCTTTGCCATACAGAAACTTTTTAGTTTGATGTCCCATGAGTTCATTTTTGCTTTTGTTTCCTTTGCTCAAGGAGACACATTCAGGAAGAAGTTGCTCATGCTTATATTCAGGAGATTACTGCCTATGTTGTCTTCTAAGAGTTTTATGGTTTCATGACTTACATTCAGGTCTTTGATCCATTTTAAGTTTACTTTTATGTATGGGGTTAAACAATAATCCAGTTTCATTCTCTTGCATGTAGCTGTTCAGTGTTGCCAACACCAGCTGTTAAAGAGACTGTCATTTCCCCATTGTATGTTCATGGCTCCTTAATCATATATTAATTGACCATATATATACGTTGGGTTTATATTAGGGCTCTCTACTCTGTTCCATTGGTCTATAGGTCTGTTCTTGTGCCAGTACCAAACTGTTTTGATTACTGTGGCTTTGTAGGAGAGCTTGAAGTTGGGAGCATAATCCCCCCAGATTTACTCTTCCTCCTCAGGATTGCTTTGGCTATTGGGGGTCTTTTGTAGTTCCATATGAATTTAAGAACGATTTTCTCTAGTTTGTTGAAGAATGCCATTGGTATTTTGATAGGAATTGCATTGAATCTGTAGATTGCTTTAGGCAAGATGGCCATTTTGACAATATTAATTCTTCCTATCCATGAGCACAGGATGTGTTTCCATTTATTGGTATCTTCTTTAATTTCTCTCATGAGTGTCTTGTAGTTTTCAGACTACAGGTCTTTCACTTCCTTGGTTAGATTTATTCCTAGGTATTTTATTCTTTTGATGCAACTGTGAATGGAATTGTTTTCCTGATATCTCTTTCTGCTAGTTCATTATTAGTGTATAGGAATGCCACAGATTTCTGCATATTAATTTTGTATCCTACAACTTTGCTGAATTCAGATATTAGATCTAGTAGTTTTAGAGTGGATTCTTTAGGGTTTTTTCTGTACAGTATCATGTCATCTGCAAACAGGGACAGCTTAACTTCTTCCTTGCCAATCTGGATGCCTTTTATTTCTTTGTGTTGTCTGATTGCCGTGGCTAGGACCTCCACTACTCTGTTGAATAGATGTGGGGAGAGTAGGCATCCTTGTCTTGTTCTCGATCTTAAAGGAAAAGCTTTCAGCTTCTTGCTGTTAAGTATAATGTTGGCTGTTGGTTTGTCATATATGGCCTTTATTATGTTGAGGTACTTGCCCTCTATACCCATTTTGTTAAGAGATTTTATCATGAATGGATGTTGAATTTTGTTGAATGTTTTTTCAGCATCTGTGGAGATGATCATGTGGTTTTTGCCTTTCTTTTTGTTGATGTGGTGGATGATGCTGATGGATTTTCGCATGTTGTACCATCCTTGAATCCCTAGAATAAATCCTACTTGATTATCATCATGATGATCTTTTTGATGTATTTTTGAATTCGGTTTGCTAATATTTTGTTGAGTACTTTTGTATCTATGCTCATCGGGGATATTGTTCTGTAATTTTCTTTTTCTGTGGTGTTTTTGCCTGGTTTTGGTATAAGAGTGATGCTGGCCTCATAGAATGAGTTTGGAAGTATTCCCTCTTCTTCTACTCTTTGGAAAACTTTAAGGAGGATGGGTATTAGGTCTTCACTAAATGTTTGATAATATTCAGCAGTGAGGCCATCTGATCCAGGAGTTTTGTTCTTAGGCAGGTTTTTGAATACCAGTTCAATTTTGTTGCTGGTAATTGGTCTGTTCAGATTCTCTGTTTCTTTCTGGGTCAGCCTTGGAAGGTTGTATTTTTCTATAAAGTTGTCCATTTCTTCTAGGTCATTCAGTTTGTTAGCATATAATTTTCCATAGTATTCTCTAATAATTCTTTGTGTTTCTTTGGTGTCTGTACTGATTTTTCCTTTCTTATTTCTTATTCTGTTTATGGGAGTAGACTCTCTTTTTTTCCTGATAAGTCTGGCTAGGGGTTTATCTATTTTGTTAATTTTCTCGAAGAACCAGCTCCTGCTTTCATTGATTCTTTCTATTGTTTTATTCTTCTCGATTTTATTTATTTCTGCTCTAATCTTTATTATGTCCCTCCTTCTACTGACTTTGGGCCTCATTCTTCTTTTTCTAGTTTCGTTAATTGTGAGTTCAGCCTGCTCTTGTGGGATTGTTCTTCTTTCCTGAGATAGGCCTGTATTGCAGTATACTTTCCTCTTAGCACAGCCTTGGCTGCATCCCACAGATTTTTGTGGTGTTGAATTATTGTTTTCATTTGTCTCCATATATTGTTTGATCTCTGTTTTTATTTGGTCTTTGACCCATTGGTTATTTAGGAGCATGTTGTGAAGCCTCCATGTGTTTGTGGCATTTTTCATTTTCTTTCATAATTTATTCCTGGTTTCATACCTTTGTGGTCTGAGAAACTGGTAGGTACAATTTCAATATTTTTGAATTTACTGAGGCTCTTTTTGTGACCTAGTATATGATCTATTCTTGAAAATGTTCCATGTGCACTTAAGAAGAATGTGTATTCTGCTGCTTTTGGGTGTAGAGTTCTGTAGATGCCTGTTAGGTCCATCTGTTCTAATGTGTTGTTCAGTGCCACTGTCTCCTTACTTATTTCTGTCTGGTTGATCTGGTGATTATCGACAGGTATGTACTTATTGCCATTGCAGACTTTAGATTCATGGTTACCAAAGGATCAAGGTTAACTTCCTTACTATCTAAGAGTCTAATTTAACTCACTTAAAAAATATGCTATTACAAACACAATCTAAAGGTTTCTTTTCCTCCTCCTCCATTCTTTATATATTAGGTATTTTATTCTATACTCTTTGTCTATCCCTTGATTGACTTTGGGGATAGTTAATTTAATTTTGCATTTGCCTAGTAATTAGCTGTTCTACTTTCTTTAGTGTGGTTTTATTACCTCTGGTGACAGCTATTACACCTTAGGAACACTTCCATCTATAGCAGTCCCTCCAAAATACACTGTCGAGATGGTTTGTGGGAGTTAAATTCTCTCAGCTTTTGCTTATCTGGAAATTGTTTAATCCCTCCTTCAAATTTAAATGATAATCTTGCTGAATAAAGTAATCTTGGTTCAATGCCCTTCTGCTTCATTGCCTTAAGTACATCATGCCACTCCATTCTGGCCTGTAAGGTTTCTGCTGAGAAGTCTGATGATAGTCTGATGGGCTTTCCTTTGTATGTGATCTTATTTCTTTCTGTGCCTGCTTTTAATAGTCTGTCCTTATGTTTGATCTTTGCCATTTTAATTACTATATGTCTTGATGTTGTCTTCCTTGGGTTCCTTGTGTTGGGAGATCTGTGCATCTCCAAGGCCTGAGAGACTATGTCCTTCCCCAGTTTGGGGAAGTTTTCAGCAATTACATCCTCAAAGATACGTTCTATCCCTTTTTATCTCTCTTCTTCTTCTGATACCCCTATAATGTGAATATTGTTCTGTTTGGATTGGTTACACAGTTCTCTCAATATTTTTTCATTCTTAGGGATCCTTGTTACTCTCTGTGCCTCAGCTTCTTTGTGTTCCTCTTGTCTAGTTTCTATTTCATTTATTGTCTCCTCCACCATATCCAATCTGCTTTCAATACACTCCATTGTGCTCTTCAATGATTGGATCTCCAACTAGAATTCATTCCTTAGTTCTTGAATATCTTTCTGTACCTCCATCAGCATGATTTTAATTTTGAACTCCCTTTCAGGAAGATTCATGAGGTCGATGTCATTTAAATCTTACTCAGGAGTTGTGTTAATAATTTTACTTTGAACCAGGTTCCTTTGGCATTTCATACTTGTATATGGCGCCCTCTAGTGCCCAGAAGCTCTAGTCTCTGGAGCTGCTCAGCCCCTGAAGCAATGTCCGGAGTTGCAGGGGAGCAGTATTGGTGCCTGGGGGAGGAAAGAGCTGTTTTCTGCTTCCCTGATGCTATGCCTGCCTCTACTGCCAGAACCAGTGGGCCGAGCACACAGGTATAAGCCTCTATGCTATGCATTTGTAGTTGCTGTAGACAGGTCTTCCCTCTGGCTGGTGTAATGCCAGGATAGGGTTTGCCAGTTTGCGGGCCAGGTGGGGGTGGCTGGGAGAAAGGCACAGTAGGCTGTGTATCATGGAGGGGGTCCTTGAAGCTGTGCAGCCAGCCAGGGAGCTGAGGCACCTGAAGATCATGAAAGCTCCCAACCTGCTGGGCAGAGCGCACCCAGACAATTTTGTCTACCTGTCCTTTCTCCTGAGCAGTAAGCTCTGTGCAATCCTTGCCCCTTTAGCAGCCCTCTTGCTGTTAGGAAGTCTCTCAGAGTGCCTGCCTTTCTTTGGCCCAGAGCAGCCGAATATAGATCCCTGCTTTCCACAAGCAGCTGCAATTTCAGTCTCTCCAGGAATTCTGCCTTGTCTTAGCTTTCTAACCCCCTAATCATGAGAGAACCATGCAAGCACCATGTAATGTAGGTCTGTGATCCCAGAGCAGATCTCTGGAGTTAGGTATTCATCAGTCCCAGGCCTCCACTCCCTCCCTGCTCCATTTCTCTTCCTCCCACCGGTGAGCTAGGGTGGGGGAAGGGCTTCGGTCCTGCCGGGCCACGGCTTTGGTTTGTTACCCTGTTCTGTGTGGTTTATTCTTTTCTCCAGGTGTATGCAGTTTGGCTCAGTCCTCTTTCCTGTTGCTCTTTCAGGATTAGTTGTATTAATTACATTTTTGTATTATATGCGGTTTTAGGAGGAAGCCTCTGCCTCATCTCTCACACTGCTGCCATTTTTAATCCAAATCCTCTATTACTAACATTAATAGTGTTGTATCAGGGTAATTAAACTGACTACTAAGGTGGGTGAGGTTTGGAAAAAAAAACGCATTTTATAGAAGTATATAAAAAGGCATACAAGCAAGAACACATTTCTTAGTTGCCCTGATAACTGCAAAAGCATCAAAATCACATTCCCCTTCCCTTCACGTGAAGAATTATTTAATCTGATAACTAACTGCAGGTTTCCCATAATCCCTGTCATTTTTATTATTAGGTTTCTTAGGTAAATTATTACAGTATAGACAACAAAGAAGAAAACAAAAAGTCATGAATAACTCCTGTATAATTACATCGTTCAGTACCAAAACCCAGGATCCACTGAATACATTCTTAAAGAGCAGGGTTTTCATTTTAAAGGTGACTGAATCACTTCTAAAACTTTTGGTTTGGGGCCTCCTTTGGCATATCCCATTAAAAGAAAAGATCTAAATAGTTAAATGACTAAGAGGTTTATGCTTGTAGAACTTTTGACTAACCATTATTTGTAATCCTGTAGTTGAGTAAAATACAGAATTACATATCTTTAAAGATGAAAGGATATAGTACAGATAAGAGACGTCATCTGAATTACAACAATTGAGTTCTTGGGAAACTCCATATATAAATTTTTTTAGAAATGCCTTTTATTGAAATTTCACTTACATACAGTAAAATTCATGAATTTGAAATGAGTAGTTTAATGAACTTTGGTCATTTCTTATAATTCAACTGAATTGATTGAGCCTGCACAATCAAGACACAAAAGGGTTCCCTCATACCAAAATGTTTTCTCATGCCTTTTTGTACTCAGTTACATTTCTCAACTCTCGCTTCATCTACTTTGTATCATTATGGCTTTATTTTTTCTACAATTTTGTATTATTGAAATCATACAGTACTTAGTCTATCTTTAATTCTTTCACTTAGCATGTTTTTGAGATTCGTTCATGTTTTTGAGTTATTAATATTTTGTTCCTTTTTATTGCTGAGTAGTGTTTCATATGAGGGATATATCACAACTTGTTTATCCATTCAACATTTGATTGATATTTGGGTTTCCCTTTTTGGTTGTTATAAATAATGCTACTATGAACATTTGCAACCACATCTTTGTGTAGACATTTGTTTTTACTTGAGTAAAATACCTAGATGTAGAATTGCTGGGTTATGTGATAAATATATTTTCAACTTTATGAAGTACTGTCAAACTGTTTTCCAAAGCGGCTGTACCATTTTTCATTCCTATTAGCAATGTATGGAAATTCTAGTTACTCCACATTCACATCAACACTTAACTATTGTCAGTCCTTTTAATTTTAGCTATTCTAATAGGTATGTATTAGTATCTTAACTATGGTTGCAATTCACATTGCTCTGATAACTAATGATGTTGAACACCTTTACCAGTGTTTACTGGCCATGTATATATCATCTGTTGTGAAGTGTCTATTTAAATCTGTTTCCCATTTTAAAAAATTGAGTTTTTTGTCTTTTTCTTATTATGTTTTAAGAATTCTTTATATATTCTGGATTCAGGCAAGTCTATCAGTGCTATTTTTCCAACAGCATTTGTTCACTTTGTGTCTCTGTGTCACATTTAAAAATCCTTATATCAGGGATTATTATATTACATTTATTTTCAAGTATTGTAATTTCAAGCTTTTTCATTATTATTATGTTTGTTATGGTGATCTGTGATCAGTGATTATGACTCACTTAAAGGCTCAGATGATACTTAGCCTCTTTTAGCAAAAACATCTTTTAGTTAAGGTATGTACATTGTTCTTTTAGATGTAATACTATTGCATACTTAATTGACTACAGTATAGTGTGAACAACTTTTCTATCCACTCAGAAACCAAAAATGTCATTTGACTCACTTTATTATGATATTTGCTTTATTGCAGTGGTCTGGAACTGAACCTGCAATATCTCTGAAGTATGCCTGTGTAAAAATGCCTGTTTTAATTTTGATCTTATATATGCAGTCTTCCTATATTTATTAGATGTAATAGCTATTTTATTTATTTAGATATAATAGATAATTTGGGGATTACTTAGGGTTTTCTACTTATACAATCATGTCAACTGCAAATAAGGAGAGCTTTACTTTTCTCTTTCCCATTTACATGCCTTTTATTTCCTTTACTTGTCTTATTACACTGGCTAGGACCTTCAGTAAATGTTAAATGTAAGATATTCTTGCCTCGTCTGGATCTTTGTTTATTTTGGTGTACATTTTTCATAGGGGCCTTTAATCTAGTTGAGTGTGCTTTTATGTCTAGTTTGATTAGAGTTTTTAATCATGAAATGGTTTTGTCAAATATTAACTATGTACTTTTTTTCCTATATGCTTTTGATGTGGTGAATTGCTTTGATTTTCAAGCACATGTAAATAATTTTATCTAAAGTGGAAAGTGAATGATGATAGAAGGATATAACATAATAATGTCATTAAAAATGGAAAATAAAAATGGGTTGTAATATTAGCTATTTAATACACTTTTTTTTAAACAGCAGAAAAATATCAAATGCTAGTTATCTGATTTAGCATAATTAGGAATGGGACCTACTCAAAGGGGAGAAAGTACCTAACATTTTCCTGTCTTTTCTAACTTGAAATGTTTTCAAGTTTATTGAAAGTACTCACTTCTAGTTATTTTGACAGTTTATTAACAAAGTTGACAACTCAATACTGTATTTCATTAAAAAAAAGTTCAAGTCATTTGCCTAAAATCACATTTTTCCATAGAAAAAGAGTTTGTCTTCAGGTAGCTTGTTTGTACCTGATATGCTGGAAAATTGAATCCCCAGCTAAAAGTTTTACCAGTGATTCAGTCTCCTTCATAATGAAAATAAAAATATTTCTGTGATTAAATGTAACGGTAGTATTGAGCTACTGCCTGATGCTTTTGATTCCATGTAAGTTTAATTTCATTCTAGAGGGAAAACATTTAGGTGATTAGGGGCAGGACTAAACACGCATCTCCACAAAAACTGAACATAAAATGAAACAATTCATCATACAAAAAAATAGCCTGCATAAAAATACAGTTTCCTGAAAGGTAAATTATTAAAGTATGCATTTACCCAATCATTTTAAATACCATAATTATACAGGCTGCTCATCAAAAGACTTTTAAGACTCATTAAAATCATAAAACAATTATAATTAAATCCATATTTAAAGTAAGTTTCTATAACTAACCTACACAGTACTTTAAATCAAATAAAAAAAGTTGCATGAAAGATCCAATTAATTGTAAGTTTTTGTAAGAATTAAAGTCTAATTACTCTATGATTAAGTTTCCTCAAAATGTAATCATCAATGCTTCTATTCAGAAGAATTAGCCTTCTGTACCCCAGATGCCAGTAGAGTGCTACAGCCCATCTTTGACATGAGCAAACCTATTCATCTGAAATCAGCATGACTGTGGAAACTTTACCTCCACTCACAGTGGGGATCCAAGTGGTAAGACCAAACAGAGCTGCATATTTTATACAGATAAATGTCTCCCTATCTGCAGAGGTCCCTATCTGATTGAGTGGGTTTGTTTTCATTAGCAAATTTGAAAAATCCATCCTCACAGTGGGTTTTGAAAACAATGGCCATTTCAAAGATTCCCAAACCGATGCAAAAAGATGCACAAGAAGAGAATAAGATTTGCAGCTTACAGAGAAAGAGAAGTAGGCCTTCTAAGAGGATAGCACGAAAGCATTTCCTTCTAACTCTGTGCAACCCTTCTTTCTTACTAGCTACTTGAAATGTTTTTCATTTTTATTAGCCCAACTTCCCACGGGAAAGAAAATAAAAAGGCTCTATCACATTGCTGCCTCTTGTGTGTTTTCTAAAACTAATTAACCCTATGAAGTTATTAGGGCAGCATCATTTTTTCTATGATATCACACAAGGTCAAGGTCACTTCTATAATATTCTTGGCTTCATTCATGTGGTGCATACCCCACAAAATAAAATTTATTGCAATTTCCCCAGTGCCCTAATAGCCAAGTGATTAGTTATTATGGTACGTAAAAAGATCAGACGTATAACATATGATTTATAGCCTCTATTTCTGATAATCTAATTTTCTTTTATGGTAGAAATAAATTTATTTGTGTTTTATAGATTGTTATTTTGAGAGAATGATCAAAGTATCTTCATATGGATACTTGCTGACTGCACAGCATCTAGAAGCTGAAGCATCCAAATGATTGGGAGATAGAGGCAGTTCTCTGTGCACTGGACAAGACCTTGTTCTAAACTACCCTTGCCTGAGCCAGCAGCACAATGCTCATCTGGTGACAGGTCAGGTTAGGCCAACAGACATCAGTGAAAGAAATGGGGGTTCTGGGCAGATGGAGCTGAGTTTAGGATCCAGGATTTCTTCCCCTCAGGTACACTGTCCCTGACTTGTAAAAGCCCCAAACTCTTGCCATAAAAACCTGTTTCCAGATTTGTTTTCATGTGGAATTGGCTTTCCTGCATGTCTCTGCTTTTAGAGCAGGGTCCTTTTATAGCTCTGATCCTTAAATTCCTACAACAAAGTTCTTTTCTCTTCCTTCTCTACTCTTTACTATATTACCTTCATTTTCACTGTGCTTAAATTTATGTTATATGAATGCTAAGTTCAGGTGGTTATATTAAAATGGTTTCTATTTCAACTGAAAGCCCTTTCCAAGTTGATTTGAAGGGTTCTTCTGAAGGATGAGGTCACCACAGAAAAGGGCAGGTCTCAGTGAGGAAACCTGAGCAAGTTTAGGTAAGTGAGCAAAAGGGTAATCCACTACTGTGGGAAGCGGTGAGCACATGAAAGAAGCTGTGCAGGTACCATGTGGTGGGCAAACGTCCAGGGGAGCCTTCTCTTTGCCTCTGTCACTGCACCTTTGATTCCCAGTGACCAGAATGCTGCACCAGAAGCTGCAGAGCTGATAATAATAGCTGCTAAGTATTAAGTATTTACTAAGCACTTTACATGTATTGACCCTTTCAATCCTCACTATTATGAGTTGTTAGTATTATATCCACATTATAGCTGGTGAAATTGAGGCCCAGAGAGGTTAAGTAATTTGTCCAAAGTTACACAGCTAGTAAACAGCAGAGCAGGAACTGGAAGACCCAGCCAGACCCAAGCAGTCAGCCTCTAGTATTACATTCTTAAACCTTCATACTGCTCTTCCAGTTCTTTGTATTCTGTACTTCTTGGTCCTCACAGCAACCCTGTAAAATACAAAGCTATTTTTCCCATTTTTCAGACGGGAAAACAAAAGCACAGAGAGACTGAGTAACTTGCAAAGGTTATGAAGCTACTAAATGGGAGAAGCTGGGTCTGAGCTAAGGGGGTCTGTTTCTGGAGAGTCCATGCTCTGTACTGTCTCCTATTTATTTTCTTCTGTCATCTCTTAATACTTTCTTAAGTCTCATCTTAAGATTTAGTGTATCCAAGTTGTTCTAAAGGGGGGAAAAAAAAGAGGTGGTTATGGACCTAAGGGTAGGAACATGGAGGAAATTTGGGTCTAAGGGTGAGAATGTGGAGGCAGGAGACAGGGAGGGGCAGAAAGGCGATCATCTGCACAACTGAACCCAAAGGAAAGGAAACACCAGTATGGGCAGGACAACTGGTCAACATTCCCCAACTAAGACAAGGTTCTCCTTCCAGGGCTCACTTTGGGTATCCTGGCTTCATCCTTTTAAGAGAAGGGCCGCTGTTCAAAGAGCGTCTCCTCTCCTTGCTTTCCCCAGGCTTCCAGTGGACACCCCCCCTTGCTGAGGGCCATTCTTTTATTGGTCTCCACACCACTATCCTAGCTTTTCTTCTAATACTGTGACCACCCCTCTGCTGGGTTTATTTTTGATTGAGCATCTCTGCTTTCTGTCTTATAACTAGATACAATCCTCCACAGATTCAGTCCTTGCTGTGTTCCCTCTTGTCTCTCTTCGTGAGAGCTCACTGGGTTTAACAATCAGCATGCGTCCTATGACCTCCAAATCTGCAGCCTCTTCAGAATGTCTGACCCCATCCCCAGCTATGTGAACTACATTTGCACTCAGACATCTTCTTTCTTCAAACCTTAGAAATCCACAATGAAGTGAACTGTGTGTCTCCAAACCAGTCCCCATTCATCCTCTCTTGTCACTGTTAGGCCACAGTGGGATAACCTGGAGTTAATTGGCCTCACCTCCTCCTACCTTGCTTTACTCATTCATGCCTCTGTTTCTGCTCTTGTTCTTTCACAGAGCAAGATTTCATCTTCTTACTCTCTGCTATAGACTGAATGTTGGCATCCTCCCCAAATTCATATTTTCACATATGCACAAGTTGAAAACTTGTTGTGATAGTATTTGGAGGTGGGATCTTTGGGAGGTGATCAGGTCTTAGAGGTAGAGCCCTTTTGAATGACATTGGTACCCTTATAAAAGAGACTCCGGAAAGCTCCCTTTTCCCTTCCATTATGTGAAGGGACACAGCAAGAAGACAGCTGTGGATAAACTGTGAGAATCCTGGAGGGGTGGAGTGTGGATAAAAGGAAGGTTCCTGCGGCCAGGATTCTCACCTGGCCTTGAGTGGCTGGCTCACTACACATGTGTGGGCAATGCATCATTATTGACTCCATATAAAGAGTCCTGCCCAGTGCCCTGGGCGACATGATGGCATGGCGGCAAGGCTGCAGGAGAGCACAGCAGAGGCTGGAGTGGTGGCAGCACCGAGGACAGCGACTGAGACCACTGAGCGGGCAGAGGGCCAAGAGGCAGAGCTCGGCTTGCTGCAGCAGACTCGCTCTGAGTGGATGGGATTCTAGTGATTGACCTGCCACCATGGGAATAACGTTGGGTATAACCCTTTCACCCCAAGAACGTTCTACTGTCAGTTTTTTGATCACATTGAATCCATAGTGAACTTGTCTGGGGCTAAAACCCATTGGCAGTAAAACAGCTGTCTGTGAACCAGGAGAAACAGGCTATTTATTTTATCAACAATGCTTTTGGTTTCTGGCTCCTGAGGCTTCTGCACAGGAAACACACCACTGCAGATGCCAAACACTGGGGCAGAAGTGTGGGTTCCCAAACAGATCTGTAAATATGGCAAGACTTGGTGCCATTTGATCTACTCCTATTGTGCCCAGTGACCCAGGCCAATCTGTCAGTTAAGTAATGATTCCACATGAAGCAAAGTGCCAATTTCACTGCAGGTTTTGTTCGTGGACTCAGTGCAGTTAAGCAGTATGGAGCAATGCTCCAGCTGACTTCACTAGCCACAAATGGTCCTGGTTGTGTTAACCCTGCCTAACAGGCACTGTGGCTCTTGAGTTTTCTGCCTCAGAGCCTTTTGTTCTCAGATGGTAATCTCCAATTCAGAGCTCCATGGGTGTTGGCATTTTAATATCATTCCTAAGATACTGGTACCACTGTTCTGTTTTCTTAGATCTGTCCCCATCCATCATCGGGTGAACAAAGGCCCTAGTTTTAATGATGGCATCCATGTGTACATGTAAAGAGACATGTAAAGGGTTCATTATTCCTAATGGAAGTACAGAAACATAGAGAAATGAAACATTACCTGCCGTTTTCGTGATCAACACTTGCGACAGAGTGCATAAATGCTTCAGTTTACAGAAATAGCTAGACCTTTCTGAACCCTCCCAGTGATTAATTAGAAAGCCTGTCTTACAGATTTTTCTCTCAGGTGTAGTAACCTTGTAGCCCTTACCATTAAGAACTAATAAATAAATGCTTGGTTAAGCATAAACAGGGTGATAGGCAGTGAAAGAGTGATGATCTTGATTTTTATGCAATATGCTCGCTCTGTCATTTTACCTTGGAGGACAAAATAATATACAAAACCAAAAGTTGCAAAAGCAACTACAGTGAGCAATTTGTTATTATCCACTTAAAAAGTGTTAGTAGTCCTCTGAGTGATCTTTGTGATCATATCATGATTCATTTTAATAATTAATATTTCATGATTTTAAGACAGCATTTCAAATTCTCCAATTAAACTGGAGACATACAGGGTATAGGCATCTAGAAGGTGATCAAATGTTTAAAATTTACTCTACAAAAAAAAAAGGAAATAAACTAGATCACAAATTACTCACAAGCAAATGGAAGCCTTCCTGCATAGAAGATACTTATCTGATTTGCACAAATATTGTAAGTTACCCATCATATTAAATATAGTACCTCATCTCCTTCCAATTTATTTTACTCTAATAAACCTAGGTAAACTGCTGATTCTTTCCATCATGCTGTCTTTTTAAATAAACTTCAAGAAGTAATATGTCAGGCTGGGAACTTTGATGATCATGAAATGACATCATAATCTTCAAAATTTTAGCTTCTATCATAAAAATAATAATAATAAATAAAGTTAACCCCATTAAACTATGCAATCAGAATCCCACAAAGATGGCAGTATATTCAGGGGAAAAAAAGATCAAACTGGCTGATTATAAACAAAACATTGGGTAACTAGCTAAATCTGTGAAAAACTTAACTGATTCATCTTAAAAGGAACTTTAGAGCACTAACAAATTATTTTACAAAATCTAGGCCACAGTATGAAAGTCAAATCATTCACTTTTGTTATTGGGGCAATGTAGCTTATGCAAATATGACAAATTTGTACTTCTTTGATAATTGCAATTCAGTCAAGGATTTCTGTTAAACCAAAATAGTGACTTGAGACATTCACTAAAATATATTTTTAAAGTATAATAAAGAGTTTGGATTGAAATTTTTCTCTTTCAAGCCCACATTAAAGTAGCTCCCAAAGATGTTGCCTTATACTTTGAATAATTCCCAGATAAAAAATTATCAGTTTACTTGGATAAAACAGCTGTGTCAACAGGGAGTAAGAGGGCTACCTAAAAATATTCCAGTCTGATTCTTTGCAAATCCTTTTTCTGTTACACAAAGTCAGCATCATACTTGCACTCAAACAAATGCAAAAACAAAGACCATCAAGTTAAACTGTAAGCTCTTATGGAAAAATAATTTTCTTTAGCTACCTTTGTTATTCGTCCAAAGATTAGCATTGTGCCACTGTGAGCATCCTACATACAGATAAATGGGTTTTAACTGCTTCAACTCCCACCAGGAAGAAATGAAAAGGAAGAATGTACAGAGGCCAACAGATGCTATCAGAAAGATGCTCCAGTTTTCTAGGTATTCAATTCATATCCATTTTTCTGGATACCTAAAACAGTTCATTCACAAAATTATTTATATACCTTTGTCTACAGAAGGCAGTTAATATTCACTCAAAGTCCCCCCACCCAGGAATGACTTCAATATTTGATGAATGTCTTTCCAGGTACCTATGTTTATACAAAGAGATGGAAATGCTTTTTAAAATGGGATAATTCTATAAATGCTGCCTTTAATAACAAATAACAAATCAAATAAAAAAATGAAGTGAATGAGAAAAACTGGGCTTCGAGAAACATTTTCCACTGAGTTATTAGAATTCCTTAAAAATTCCTTTAAGAAAAAAAATACTATGAAAGAACTAGAAGTGGCTGAAGTCAGTACTTAGAACATGGTCTGGAGAGCCAGCTATACAAGATGCACTAACACATCAAAGGTCCCACCTACCACTACCCTTTTTTCTCCACCCTTCAATATTTCATATTTGTGTGTGGGCATGTTTGTATACAATTATTTTTACAACCAAGATTTATAACATTCAATGATATAAAAAGATTCCATGAATGTTTAATCTTACATATTTTCACATTGTATTTTGTTTAGATTTATATCTTGCTAATAAAAATTATCATGGATGCTATAATCCCTAAATTCTTACCTGCTTGAGAATGTTGTCTCTATATTTGAAAGATAGTTTGTCTGTGAATGGAATTCTTAAATCATTTGTCCCAAATTGGAAACTTAGAGCCATTTTCCCACTGTTCTCTATCACTAAGCGCTGCTTTGAAGAAATTTAACACAAACCTGGTTTTTCTGCTGTTACATGACTTAACTTTCTCAGTTTTGATGACCATATAATTTTATCTTTAAATACCATAAATTGTATTAGCACATGTTTAGG
Organism: Manis javanica; assembly: GCF_040802235.1. Taxonomy (NCBI): domain Eukaryota; kingdom Metazoa; phylum Chordata; class Mammalia; order Pholidota; family Manidae; genus Manis; species Manis javanica. Next base: position 76,930,709 of record NC_133156.1, on the reverse strand, counting down.
TATTATTTTCTTTAAAGTTTTTCTCAGCTATAAGGGACCTTTCAATATATAGATCAACTCTTTTCTTCAGAAAAGTTTTCTCATATGTTAGATTGTAATATTTTTCCTATTTGTTCTGGTCTTTTCTTCAGAAACAGTAATTTTTTTATTTGGATATCCTTTGTTGTCTGCCATTTGCTGTCTGCCATATCTATCACCTCTATAATAATTTACATATTTTTTCTTAATTTACTTTATGAGATTGATCCTACACAATTTAATTTCTCAATTGTGACCCTCATGACTTTCTTTTCAGAAGCATATATTCTAATTGTCATTAATTTTAATGGGATTTTCATGTCTGTAATTATTTCTAGTTTCTCCTTCATTTTTTTCCCTGAGTTTTCTGGCTCAATTTTCGTCTTCTGTTATTTCATTGTGTCACTTTTTTGAATGCTCTTTTAATTGTTTTCAAGAGATCATGTTGTCTGTAATTTCTTGGAGACTGGAGAATTATTTTTTTGAATATATCCTGTGTTTCTCTGTACTCTTCCTCTTCGGATGTATTCCTTCATCTGTCTTTTGATTATGTTCCCTTTTTTCCCCAGGTTTTATGTATAGGTCACAGTTGGGGCTTTTTTCTGCTAATAGGGCAGGCAAGATACTTTCTGAGTGTCAGGCTATTTTTTGTTTGTGTTACATGACTTCTTCAAAGAAGCCTCTCTGAAATATATTTATTTGTATTATCTTATTCAAGAGGTCTATTTCTTGTGTCATGATTATCATCAGGTCAGTGTCAAGAACCTCTCATCCAATGCTGCACTGTTTCTCACATATCAAAGGTTTCTCAGAACGCATGCTATGGCTGGCTCTCGTATCTCTTTCCTTTCTCCCTGCTTGTCTATCGCATTCCTTCAGAACCCTCTCTGAAGTCTCTTCACTGCTCATGAACCATTTGAGGACTAACCTTTCACTCCTTTTGTCCTAGTCAAGTAACATGATGCTTGTGAAGACAGTTTCAGGGGATCATACACCTTTGGAACAAAGGACCTAGCAGAGGATCACATTAGCTCTATTTTAGAAAATACCACATTGCTCTTCTTTTTTGGTTGGAGAAGCAGAAGGTATATTTAAAAGGTAGTATCCTTTTCAGTTATTTATTGTGGACTAATTTTATATTTTCATACCAGAGATTATATGTTTCTTTTAGTCTCTGATTCAGATATTGAGTCAGCAATGTTTTTGTTTCCCTAATTAGGTTTTAGTTACATGAAGGGACTCCCTAGGTGCCCATGGCCAAGAACTCTAATACAAATAAAAATGCAATATCATTCTCTGTTCTATTATAATTATCAGCTGAGCTGAAGTAAAACCTACTGAGATGACTATAAAACAATGTTAGAAACTTTATGAAATGTGTGGTCCCAGAAAACTTTTTACACCTATCCTAAAACAACCCAAGGTGTAAGGGAGAGGAAAGCTTACACATCAACTTCCTTTTTAACAATCCTTTTTATTAAGGTATCATTGATATACAATCTTATGAAGGTTTCACACGAGCAACACTGTGGTTTCAACATTCACCCATATTATCAAGTCCCCCCACTGATACCCCATTGCAATCACTGTCCATCAGTGTAGTAGGATGCTATAGACTCATTACTTGTCTTCTCCATGCTGTACTGCCTTCCCCATGACCTACTACTATGTTATGTGTGCTACTTATAATGCCCCTTAATCCCTTTCTCCCTCCCTCTCCCCTACCTCCTCCCCTTTGGTAACCACTAGTCTCTTCTTGGAGTCTGTGAGTCTGCTGCTGTTTTGTTCCTTCAGTTTTGCTTTGTTGTTATACTCCACAAATGAGGGAAATCATTTGGTACTTGTCTTTCTCCGCCTGGCTTATTTCACTGAGCATAATACCCTCTAGCTCCATCCATGCTGTTGCAAATGGTAGGATTTGTTTTCTTCTTATGGCTGAACAATATTCCATTGTGTATATTACCACTTCTTCTTTATCCATTCATCTACTGACGGAAACTTAGGTTGCTTCCTTATCTTGGCTATTGTAAATAGTGCTGTGATAAACATAGGGGTGCATATGTCTATTTTAATCTGGGATCTTGTTTTCTTTAGGTAAATTCCTAAGAGTGGAATTCCTGGGTCAAATGGTATTTCTATTTTTAGTTTTCTGAGGAACCTCCATGTTTCTTTGCACAGTGGTTGAACTAATTTACATTCTCACCAACAGACATCACCTTCTTTTTGAAAGCAGAGTGTCACAGACCTTCAGAGAGTTTCCAAGCAGCTCTGCTCTTGCTCTGCTCTGCCCTATCTTTGTCACTGAAGGAAAATGAGAGGCATCTCCTCAGCTCCTGCTACTCATCTAGAGTGGGGTAACTGAACACTGAGGCAGATAAAGAACTGTTCTTCTGAGAGAACAGGTTTGGCTTGAATTGGCTTCAATTATTTTATTTTTTCAAGTATAATATTGTCAAGTACCCTGCAAACATTCTTACCCTATGTACCCTATGTGTACCTAAACACAGCAATATCACAGGTAAAATGGGCTTTTAAACAGTTACCATGTAATGTACAGCATGATTAGTATAGTCAACAATACAGTATTGCATATTTGAAAGTTGCTCAGAGAGTTAGATCTTAGAAGTTCTCATCAGAAGGAAAAAAAAAGGTAGAACTAGGTATAGTTATGATTAACTACACTTACTGTGGTGATCATTTTGCAATACATATATTGAATCATTATGCTGCACACTTGAAATTAACATGCTGTTTTATCTCAATAAAAAATACAACATGGATTGAAGAGACATAACTGCTTTTAAGAATAATAAAAGTGATAGCATTTGTCCATTTCTCTTCCTGGTCTTTCTTGTACTTCCAGAATATAGGGAGGCTCAAAGTAAAACACTTCTTTGCCTTCCAAGCAGGCTGAACTCATACATTAGGTCCCCCAAATCCTGAAAATCCAAGCCATGGCTCCCATGATTTATACTGTATTACAGTCTTTCATACTCGTCTTAAATTGGGCCTAGTTAAACAATTGTAGCCATTGATTGTTAATGAATCATCATATAAAGATTATCAAATATTGAAGGCCACAGAGCTCTATGGAGGGGCTCCCATTAAAAATAATGAAGAACTGAAATATTTACAAACAAATGGTTTGTAGTAGCATCCTGTAATGTAATTTATTTTCCAGTTTAATCAATATACTTTATATCTGCTTCAGTTGAAGACTCAGAACATTAACAAATATTCTTCCAGGGAAAATACTATTAAAGCTAATTTAGAAACTCTAAGGCAGAATAACATTTCACAGGCAAACTGCAGTTAAGTAAAACAAACAAATAAACAAAATAACAGAACTCATATATTTTTGCTTACAGGGAGACCCACTACAAGATTCTAATGAGAATTCTGGGTACACAGTCAGAGAGAAAACTTATCTCTGTAAATACCTGAAAGTATAAAGCTTGGGTTTCAATGAACTAACATCTATTATTCTACAGACATTTATGGTACATGATGTAGCACTAGGCAACAAGTTAAGTACAGACAGACATATAAGATGTGCCTCACGGAGTGAGCAAGCTAGTGAGCTAGGAGGTAAAGCATGCGCACAGGGAACTGCAATAGAAGGCCAAAGGTGATGGGGCTATGAAAGGTACAGACAAAAGGCTAGGACACCAGAGAGAACAGAATACTCACATCTAGTTCATAGTCAACGGAGAGGCTTCATGTAGGAGGGAGCACTTGAGCTGAATTTCAGAGGATGGGAAAGACAGCACTGGGTCATACAGAGGGCATGACATGATCAAAAGCATGGAAATGTGAATGTAGTAGAGTGTTTATGAACACATGTAACACAGCTTGTCCAAAGGGGAGATGTGTTAGAGGTGGACAGAGGCAAGTATTTATACTTGAAAATGGGCTGTGGGTTATTTATATAAGAAAAAGTGGATTTCCAGTTTCACTGTACCTTCAGGATCACCTTGGCGATTCTGTTACAATTCCAGCTCCTCCCAGGCCTATCCCAGAGACTGTCTGCAGTAGGTCTGAGATGCATCTGTGTGTATACATTTTCAGTGAGCACTTAAGATCATTTCATAGGTCACACTTTGAGAAACAGCTATGTGGAGTTTGGAAAGCAATTTTTCAGGATTTAGAATATAGTTTTTAGGTAATAGAACCTTTACATGTGTTTTGCAAAGTGAAAATTTGATTAGTTTCAGAAACTGGTTATTTGGATTTTTTTTATGGCACTAAGTACTTCTAATATGAAATCAGATAATGAACTCTTAAAAGAATACTGATGAGATTTGATCATACTCGTATGTATACACATACATTGTGAACAGTACATATCTCCAGATGCAAGAAATCTCTCTTCTACCAAAGAGTGTTTAAAAAATAAGCTGTGCAAGCCCCAGAACTATGCAGTTTGAAGTGTCTGTATTCAGAAGCAGCGTGAGACATCAAACACTGCTCAACCGTAGGTTTTGGTGGAAAAGAAAATTTATGTAAGGGATGAACTACACTGCAAGGTGGACTTATATGTAATCTGACCTGTCAGTCTTAAATTGAAAAGGGGTGTGCTTATGCCTACATAAATCTTCCTGCTGCTTTTACTAATTAACACGTGTAAAAATCTTAGGAAAATTTTCCACACAGGTAATGCCTCACTTTATTTTCTTCTAACCTTTTTTACTGGTGGCTAGAATCCTGCAGTAAGAATCATATTCTTGATTTTTTTGACAGCATTGCCACATTTTCATCCTTTTGGTGTTTCTTAATTTCAGACTCTGCATTTTGACAGCTCAACTCTGTTGATTAATGCCTTGTAGGAGCCCCTATATGCCCTGCCTGTTAGCGATCTAATTTTGTGCTGGAATGCCTAGGCTGGTATGTTGAACCGATTCACCACCCAGGTGGCTGCATTTGGACTAAATGAGCTGTGAAGGGTTTCATCTCTGCCCATCACAGTCTTCCTTAGCGGAGCCCCACAGTATGCAGCCACTGCTTCGACATGATTTGTCACAACCCATCAATAGAAAATAAATTATTGCCATTCTCACTTGTCAATGGGCTTGTCTTCACTTCAGCTGGCCTAATGATTGGAAGCTCAAAGGGAACGTTTCCCATCTTTGTGGAGCATGATTATGACCGAACACACTGCTCCCCTATGCATCTTGGCCAGTAAAAACAAGTAGGGGAAGCAAATTAATTGGCTGTTTTGCACCAGTGATTAGAACATTACACTTGCAGTGTGCAGAAACTGATATTAGGCAAGCAAGATTAGGTTGGTTCTGACTTTTATTTGCTTAGTGCAACATGATTAGCAACTACTTCATTCAAGGTTAGTGCACTTGCTGCTGCAGAAGAAAATCTTCATACCATAATGATCCTGCATACCTTAAGCTGATATGCATGTTCCAGGCAGAAATCAAAAATCTCTTTGGAAAGAAGCAAATGAGGAGATGTAACAGAGAACTCATCAAATGGCTTTAGAGTCATTCTTATGTCTGGCACTTTTGAAAATTATATTCCTAGGAAACCTGCTCTGCAAGCTATATTTGCAGAATGTAGAGACGGTAATTCTATCAGTTCAGGACACAAAGAATAAAAGGTACCAAGGAGCAACACGAAGTAGAAGGTGACACCTTTCAATGAACTAACTAAAAATGAGCTGGCTTTGAGAGAAACAGAAAAGAAGAAGGCGAGCAAAAGATACAATGGGAGTGCATCAAGTTAGACCTCTTAATTAAATTCAGAGATGCAGTAGATCAAAGAGGAAACTTCATGAAAAAATTAGGTCTAGGGTATAGATTTGAGTTGCACTTTTAAGCTTTTTCCCTGTTGAGCTCTGCCTCCAGTATAATGATAATGAGGCTTTATCTGACAATAATAAACCAAAAGATGTAGTATACAAGTAAAGGAATGCCTGACACTTCAATTATTTAAACATGAGAGTGTTTTAGATTTTGACCATGTCTATAAAACTAAGCAATTATTGCCCTATCTTGTTTACCACTACCCAGGGATAAGACAGGGAAAAGCATTGTTCAGTAAATGATCAAATCTGAGCTCCTAACTTCCATTTTCTGGCCTTCTCAGTGGATCTTTTACCTTTTCATTGTCCATTTATTAGCCCAAAGGTGGATGCCCCAAGAGTACAACTAAATCTTCACATGGTGCAGAAATTCTATTAATGTAGTTTCATGTTCATTTAATTTAGCTCAGGCCATATGAAAACACCACTGCTTCGTAACAATAACTCAAATGCATGGAAATTTTTTCCCACATCATAGACATTTTAGTTTACCAAATGCTTGCTATTTTCTTACTCTTTTACTATCATGAGTTACTATCTTCTGGTGTTTGGAGAAATAAGGTTCTTGGGCTACTGTGTCACCTCTTTCTTTTCTAGATTAAGCTTGCATGTCATCCTGGCAAACTCCTTTCACATGAATAGTGATCCTTGGAGAAAATCTTCCTGCTCAAGGCCTTATTGCTCTCCATTCTGTACTGTATTTCCGCTGTATCTTTCATTTCTCCTTCTATCTTATTCTCATCTTGAACTATTCAAGTAAGATCTAGCTTCTGTATAATTTGTCTGCTATTTAGGATCCTATTTGCATTCTTGCAACTCATTTTTCCATTGTTGTCTTTGCAATTTGCCTTTTTTTTTAAAGCGTACAAACACAGTTTACAACTGGATTTCATTTGTTCACATTTGATCCAAGCAAACATTCTTCATCTTCTTTTAACTTTTGGATTATTGTATTTCCTTACAAAGCACATCCCTAACTGTATTCTGAAATGTGCCTATGTGTTTTATACTCATATGTGCGTGCACACACACAAATAAAAATTAGTGAATTTTTAGAAATTATGTGCCCCTACCTGAATAAACACTGGAAAGTTAGATGAAATCACCTGATATATATATATATATACACAATTGTTACACTACAATTAACATAGGTTGTATTTGTTACCAATGGTGGGCTTAATCTATGCTATCTATTCAATGATTGCTGTCAAATTGAGAATATTCTTGTGTGATTTCAACGTATACTTGTACTATTTAATGTTTATTAGGTAGCAAGGATTTTTACTACACACATTTGTCCCCCTGGATTGTGACTGAAAGAAGAACTTTTTAAACACAAAGTAGTCTTGTGTTTCTCAAACTTTCCCAATCAAACAAGCAAAAGGATTGAATTCTTTGAAGTGAAAATGAACGATCTTGCCTCTTGAGCTCCCCTGTTTATATATTGTTCCTAATTAGGATTATGAAAAGAATCTAATGTCAAGATTGGGAAAGAGTGTCTTTCCAACACCCGTATTAGGACTTTACATTTCCACACTGAAGAGACTTTATCAAGAGAAGTGAAAGATCTGAGATTTCACCCTGCTTGCGAGCTAACAAAATAGCCTGCCACAGATTCATCGGTGCAAAAGACACAAGGCCCTTAGGAAAAAGTTAAGACCTTAATTACTCAGGGTGCTTTGGGCACCATCAGTTTCATGTTCACATTGGTTACCATTCACCCTCAAGCCCCACAGGGCAAAGCAGAATGGCCCTGGCAGATGCTGCACACATAGTAGGTGTGTGTCACAGCTCAGGAACTTCGCATTTAGGAAACCCAATCTTATAAGAGGGTTGCTAGCAAACCTGCCCAACCTTTGGGTCTCAGGGAACTATTATCTTTATTATCCTGGTAAGGAAACAAATCTGCTCTCTGCCCTGAGGGAGTCACTAACTCTATCATCTAAGGCTGTTGCTTGCAAACACCTTTGAAATGCAAACATCCTTGAAAAGAGAATCTGGAATAAAAACTACAACAAAACTTTCAGAAATACCGAAGAGAACTGCTACCTCAACAAAGTTTTAAATAATATTAATTATTTCAAGTACTTCTATGGACTATGCTGCTGTGTAATTTATGTCATTCAATTCTATCAATAGCTCTATAAAATAGGTACTATTATCCCCATTTCATAGAAAAGGAAAATTGAGGCACCCTGAGTAACTTGACCAAAGAGGGCAACCACATTTGACTCCAGTGCCTGCTACTCATTATGCTGTATAGATGAGACTAATATTCCCATGTGAAAAATAAACATCTGTTGCTCTGGGAGGAGGGGGTACTTTGCTTCGGGCAAGTTTGCATGAACTTGCTGGGATCGAATAAAGGCAAAGGCAAGAAACTGGGCCGTTCAAGGGGGTTTATTCTCACAGCAGTAGATTTCAGTCTCTTATCCACCCTGGCTTTCCTCTGCCAGCCTGTCCTCTCCTTGTTCTCCTGGGAGGTGTCCCTTCTCCACTCTCCAAGCTCCCTCCTACCAGGCTGGAACTCAATCCATCAGGAGTACCAGGGCTCCACCACTCTCACAGCACTCTCCCTGCTCCCCCTGCGGCCCTCCACTTCCCCCCAACCCCTAGGGCCAGGTGGAACTCTGTGGGCGGGTCTCTGGTGGCTGACTGATGCCTGACCAGTTATGTAGCATGAACTGAGGGGAGGAGAGAATGGGTGCTTCCTCTCCACCCCTCTTCTGTGTCTGTACTCCCATGACTGACCAGCCGCATGGTAAGCATCCCATGGATGTGCAAATAAGCTCTTATTATATATACAGTGGGCGCTATTAAGGCCTGGTGGGAATCCCGGTCAGAAATTCCCATTTGCTCCACATAGTCCAAGCTAAATTTTGATGCATTTCAGAAAGGAGGCCTAAAATATAGTTCCTGACAGGTTATTGAAGATAGTATAGATCTGACTGGTTATAATCAGTATTAATCCTATATATTTGTACAGTTCTTTGTAATTGTGTGGTTTCATAGGGAGTTTTCATTCATTCAAAAATTATGGGTTGTATACTATAGAGAAGGTGCTGCGTTTGGTTCTAGTGAACAGACACTATGTTATTGCCTTCATTGAGCCTGAAGTGTAGTTATGGAGACAGTTAAATAATACACAATTACTTGTTCAATTAATTGTGCACTCTCAGCCTGAGCTCATTTTTTTCTCCCAGATTCAGTTGGTATTTGTGTGCTAACGACACCCCAGGTCTGTAACTCTGTATTTTATCTGTCAGTGAGCTTCATATTTTTTTTATCTTTAGTTTTACTAGGCATATCATGGGTTCCCTCCCACAAAAGGCTTTTCTCTCATGTCCTCTATCTCAGTGAAGGACAGCATCATTTAGCCATGGCCAAATGAGACATTTGGGTATCATGGCTTTCTTTTCTCTTTTGTCTGATAAACCACCGAGTCCTATTTTACCTATTAAATATCTTTGACTTAATACCCTCTGCTACTAACTTATTTAGACCACCATCACTTCTGCCTAGAATCATTGCAATAGGGACTTGCAAATTGGTATTGCAACCTCTATCTTTCCCAGCCTCTCTAACCCCATCTCCACATTTCAGCTAGGACCAACAAAGTATGGTTAAGTCATTTTCCTATATAAAGCCTTTCAGTGATCTTCTAACAGTCCATAGAATAAATATCAATTCATTGCACAGCACATAAAAGTCCTTTACTTCTTAATTCTTCAACTCTGCTTTCTAGGCATAGACAACTTTGTTCTTTTATGTGAAAGTACAATGCTCTTTCTTACCTTGAGTGATACAGGTGCTATTTTCTAGTTTGGAATATTATTTTGCTTCTCTGCCTTCATGTTCTGACTCCTGCCTCCAGCTCTATCTGGCCAACTCTCATCTGTTTAATTCTAAAACGTCATTCCTATTGTGGAGTCTCTGCTGTTGTTCTTAATCTGGATTGAGTTTTCTTCCTCTGTGTTCCGGGCAGCACATACACTTTTCTGATCATGCAGAACTATAACTGCCTTTATGTTTGTATACACACTACTTTAAACTCCACGAGGAACAGCAACTGTGTTATCTTGTTTATCATTCTATACAAACGGCTATATCATTCTATATATAGCACATATCACATTCTCAATGACTATTTTTTTTAATGAATGAGTATATGTATAAACGAGTGAATAAGTAAACAAATGAACTATGTCTCCTATAGTTTTCTCTGCAACTAATGTGATGCATGGAAAAACGGGTCTCTATAAGGGTCCCTTTTTAAGCAATTGGACATTTAGAAAAAAATATAAATTAAACCCTTAAATAAAAAGATAACACAAAGAAAGAAAACCCTTCAAAATAGACTCATTCTTTGAGATACATCTCTGATATTAAAGAAGTTTATTTTCATTTTGGCCTTTATCTACCACTCCAGCATCCTTTCCTGATTAGCATTGTTCTTCCCTTCCTCTGGCTTCTTCCTCTAATTAGACACCAGCATTCTCCTGCTGAGCTTCCTGCCCAGAACCCTCCACTCCAGTGGCCCCAGGGCTTGCACTCTGAGAAATTCCCCAAGTCCTAAGCCATCTGAACTCCTGTCTTAATTGAACCTCATTTCTTGCTACTCTGCTTTGTAAACATACCATTGGATGATATCCTAATGGCTGGTAGTAGCTTAAGGAATTATTAAAGCATTCTAGGAGTTAAAATGTCCCAATTCAAAGGAAAGATAGCAGTAAATACTTAAGCAACTGTGACAAGCTACTGAGCTTTAGGACACCCTTCAAATAATAATCTCTAGTCAAACTGTTATACCTATGTTCATATGGGGGCCTAGCCTGAATTATGACAAAGAAAAGTCTTTAAAACACTTTGAATAATACGCATGAAATACAATATTTAGTCAAGAGGAGGGAATTTAAATCAAAATGTTAAAGTGACATTAACTCACTTCTCTTTTTCTATTGAGGAATTCATTAATGAAACATGACAGGAAAAACGAGAGAACAGAAGTGGAGGTTCAGAAAGGCTTTTCAAGTTGTAGCAAGCATCAGTTGACAAATATTCAAGGAATGAGAAAGCAAGATAGAATGACAGCAAGATGAGATGGAAAAGAAGAATCAAAACTGGCAATCAAGAAGAGACAAGGGAAGGGTAGAGGGGAAATCTGAATTTTTTACCAAAGGAGAGCAGAGAGCAGAGGCTAATGAAAGTAGTAAGATGACGTACCTAGTGTTCTGTAGTTAGAAAGACAGACATGAACAGCTGGGGAACGGGAAGATAAAGTTGAATGAAAAACCACCCAGTTAAGGGGGTCCCACTTGAAGACAACAAAGGTTTTTCAGGGAGACAACTTCCTTGCCTACTGGGACCAGCAGGGCAGGTGCAATTGAACAAAACTAAGAACCACCCAAACCACACATCATTGTAATTATTAAAATAAAATTGTGGTTTTACTCCCCACCCAAACCCTGTGGGCTTTTCTGTGCTCATTTTGGGAAAACACATGCTCACCAAGAGGAATGGGTATGTAACTAGAGCTGTCAATCAAATGGCCTCACCCTGTCAATCAAAGAGGCACCACCCCTCTATGCATGATAATTAGACCCTCCCCTAAATGTTTGGTGCCTTTGTCTACCTTGACTCTGGCCTGTTCCTCCCTTGGAGTATAATTCAAATAAAACTTTTGCTGTGCTTCGCTATTGTGTCTCTGTCTTTCAATTCTTTGTTTCGGAATGGACAAGAACCAAGAAAAACAATCTCAACCCATAACAGGACCTGAAGCAGAAATGCTCATCTGACAAGGGTATTGTACAGAGGCCAGAGGAGAGGCTGCAGCGGGATGAAGGTAACACCATAGATTGGGGAGTGGAGAAAAGGGGTTTCGAAGGCAGCACAGAACAAAGAATATTTGATCTCAGACTTAGCGTGGGGGTTGACTTCTTAGTGAAGAGTCAAATATTTTTAAAAATTGATATGCTGAAATATTGATAAAAAATGTAGATACTGTTTTTGGCTGGAGCAAAAATATGAGATGAAGGCAGGAAGAAAGATTTAGGAATTAAAGTCCCTTCTATTTTTATTGTTTATAATTATTGCCTAAGTAGTCTATCTGCTTTTTATATTTCTTCCTTGCCATTTTCCCTGGTTTATATTCCTTAAGGGCCATTTGATTATGTCATTCCAATTATTGCTTTATTAGTTATATTTTTGGGTCTCTCCCTTCTCTCCTATTACTTACTGCCTTGACTCCTTTCCTTCTCCAGTAAGCCTCTTGAGAAGGATGTGCCTCACTGCCTAGGCATTTTCTTGTGGACACAGTAATCTACACGGCCCAGTCAGGAACACATTTTCGTCTGGGTCTAATCTCAGGCATTTGAACTGATGAATGTTGTTCTTTCATGGAACTCTTTTCTCCTTGCTTCTCTCCCCTCCTGGTTGTCCTCTCCCCATCTGATCCATATCCCCATAGCTCACCCTCCACCTCTCCCTAGTCTCCTTCTCTTCACTCTATGAACCCTTCTTTGGCTGTCTCACCACCTCCTGTCAAGCAAACCCCTAGCATTCCTGAGGACTTCCACAACCCAGACCTCCCTGTTAAGCCCCACAACCACATTTGCAATTCTAGATATTTCCACCAAGACAAACTCCTGGTACTTCAGATGCAATGTCCAAATTAGCATTCATAATCTCACTGCCATTCTAACCCCATACTCGGTCTTGTCTTGTGATTTTCATGTACTTAGGGAAGCCACGTTGGTTCACCCCATCTGACAAATATTCAAGGAATGAGAAAGCAAGATAGAAGCTCTCCCAACAAGCTTTGTTTGGCCTGGCCCAGCACTCTTCACACATAACCTGAACATTATTCTGTTAGTTTGGGATTACAGATCAGCTGGTTCATTTGACCAAGAGTAAATTTTGGTTCTAACTGTAGGGAACAGACAACAAGGTAAGAATGCAGCAAAAGCAATGTTGAAGGAGGATCACTCTGGAAGTAAACTGAATTGATTTAGGCTTGAAAATGAAAATTCAGTCTGAGACTCTGGGAATGAAAAAACAGTAGTAACAGTGAGAAGAGAGAAGGAAGAACTGTAGAAAAGGCAGAAACAAGAAAACTAACTGTGATATTTTGAGTTTAATTCTTAGAAAAATTGAGGCCAGGAGGGGCGCTGGAAAACATCCCACACAGACCCTGAGAACGTCCACGGGGCTCAAGTCCTGCTAACCAGGAGATGGAAATTCTTGCACATGTGTCCTGCTCAGATCCTGGGGACTGTTCTCTTGGCTACAGACTGATGACTATAAGACCCCAATATTTTTTCATTTCAGGGCTATATTCTCTCTGACTCAGGCCTTCACTACCTCTGTAGTGAAGTATTCTATCAAATCTTGCTGTCACCAATATGGACTCCTGCATTTCCTTGGCTTTCTCGACCTAACAGGAACATTTGTGAAAAACATGCCAAGAGAGATGTTGGTGGGAGCCAGATCTATCCAGTTGGAGTAGAAGCTATGTTTAGTTGCTGCCATTTTAGGCTCTTTTACTTGACTTTTAACTGGTCAAGAGGAATAAAGCCATTCATTTGCGATAATAGAAGATAAAAGGCAGTGACTGCCTGGTGCAGGAGGACCGTGGACCAGACCTGCCAGGTTCCATTCACACTGGCGGGCTCAGTCTGTCCTGAGTGTAAGCACTGCTGGGCTTTTGTTTGGGGAGCTGAGCCATTTTTCTCACCTCCTCCCTTCCCCTTCAGAGAAAAGATTTACATGAATTTTCTTGAAGAACTTCCTTATGCAGGAGTATTAGGCTAGACAGCCACATAGGAACAGGGAATAGCTTACTGATTTTTCTATACACATTTCTAATTCTCTACTATTGCCCTTTCTTTGAAGATAGTTTAGGAAAATTCAAAAGTACAGAAATAGATAAGATTAAAATCTGTACTTTAATCCTCTAGTTGCCAAATTTCCATGAATCTATGTTAATTAAATAACTTGAATCAAGCCCTCATTTACACATTTACTCCTTAATTATTGTGATTATCTTCACTTTAAAATTCTGCATTAACTGGAAGTGAGTCCCATAAAACAAAAAATATTATGACATATTAATGTTGACATAAGAGTAAAATATGAACATTTCAAAGAATTTATTCCCTTTTTTACTGTACATACATGTAGGAATTTAATAAGAGGCAATTATTCAAATATTTTAGAGCCCAAATACCTAGATAACTGAAGGAAACATTTCAGACTTAAATTATTCACATCTTTTAATTTTCCATTTATTTGGTGAGTAAAGATGCAGTTTCAAATCACTTATACATCATTTTTTATTGCCTGAAAATTGAAATAAATAGCATAATCAAAGAACTTAGCAAGAGAATAAAAGGCTTCACTCTAACAAATGTACATTTTCAGTGGTGTCTGAATTTACATCCTTTGCACATAGTAGTTTCCATTCTAGCTGAGTGGAGCTCCACAAATGAGTAGTCATGAACACACCTTCCACTGTGATCCACTGTTGCCACAAAACGGAGCAATGAATGGAACCCTGACGTCACATATGCTATTTACATACCCAGGATCATCATGGGTTGAACTAGTGGCCAACTGAATAGCATACTTAATTCTATGTACCCATAATGTAGCTAAGCCTGTATTTTTAAATGACAGCCTTAAGTTTACTTTCTTAAAACTTATTTCAAAGATAGAGAATTGTTAGAACAGGGTAGGGAAGACAGAACCATAGTTTATGAAGAACACTTATGCTCTTCATATTTTCAGATATCAGTGTACTGGCTAAAGAAGAGGACGAACCAAACAAATTTGTTACAGAGATTTCAGATGTTAGTACTGAGAACATAGGAACACATATGCAACTGGACGCACATGGTACTAAGGGGATACAATGTGTGAATTGTAATTGAATCATTTATAAAGCAGATTTTCTTATCAAAACATGAAGGTGGGATTCTACATATCTCTCATTGTTGGGCTAATAACTCTTGGATATATATTGCCCAATAATATACAATCATGGGGTTCATTGAAATTGAGAGAACATTGAATTACAGGCAATATTTGGTTACAAAGTCATCACAATGGTATAAAAATGATGTAACACTTAACAAAATTTTGTAGGCATTCTGGGAATGGAACACCATAAGTAACTTCAGAGTTTTTAGGTGAAGGGTGTGGGCCCATATGGAAGCCATAGAAGTATATTCCCATCTCTACCACATCAAAAACCAAACATGCAAAAACCCGAAAGGATTGGAGCAGTAATGACACTCCTTAGAAACTACTCAAATGAATGCTTCAGGAGTCCTGAACTATCTATAGTTTTCCAGACTCAAATGCTGTTTCAAACCTTTTACTTTTGTTCATGTTTTTCTCCCCTGTGCCTGGAACACCTTTGCTTCTGTGTTTTTTTTTTTAACCTAACTCCTATTCGTTCCTTTAGACTGAGTCCTGGCCATCCTGCGTTTGGAAAGCCGTGTCTGCTTCCACGGGCTGTTCAGGGCCTCTGCTCCATCTAGGAGCATTCCAAGCGTATCTCTAGTAACCATAATACTGAAAGGATTTGCCTCACTGTAAGTGATCTGAGAGCAAAGAGAGTGCACACCTTTTCATCTTTGTCACCTTGCTTTGGCACAGTGTTTGTCACTTAGAAGGCATTCAAGGAATGGCTGTGGAACTAAACCAAACTGCAGAGTCAAACATTTCAGAAGAGGTCTCCAGAAATGGGAGATGGCCAACATACTGCAGAGCTGATCCTCTGCTGTGATTAAATTGTAGTGCATCATCCAAGAATTTACCCTGTATCTTGCTTCTGAGCTCTAATTTGTGTTCCTTCCTCCCCACTGCATACTTCTTCCCAACATGACCTGCTAAAATCCTTCCCATGCTTCAAGGTCTTCATCAAATTATCTGTTCTCAGTGAATGTAGTTCTTATTTTTCAACTGGGTATTATTCCTGTGACCTTGATCCTACATTTTTTTGTTATTGTACTTACGGCATTTATTCACCTTTGGGTTCTTCTTATTTATATATTTATGTCCTTTTCAGCTTTGTGCTGTTGCATTGGCTATCAAGGAACTTTATACATACTAAGTACTCTATAACAGTTCTTTAACTGAATGCAATTAACTGAGGCAAAAACAATTTTTAGTAATGATATATCAGAAACATTATAAACATTATTTTGCTAAGATAATCAGCAATAAAGAAAAAAGTTTTCTTTAAAAAAATCATAAGCTATATGAATAGATTACAAAAATATATCTCATATTCACAGTATTTAAATATAGTAAGCGTGTATAAGGAGCAACTAACTAAACCAAATCATGTGAATCCTAAGGTTCCATTAATTAAGAATTTGTATTTTTACATGAATGTTCACAGCTGCTTTACTTGTAGTAGTCAAAAACTGGAAATAATCCCAGTGTCATCAACAGATGAATGGATGAACAATAAACACAGCAATAAAAATGAACACATTATTGATGTATGCACCAAAAAGAATGATTATTCAAATAATTATGCTGAGTGAAAGAAACCAGACAAAAAGAGTATGTGCTGTAGGATTGCCTTTATATGAAACTCTAGGAAACACAAACTACTCTATGGTGACCAAAAGCTGATCTGTGGTTGCTTGGGAATGGGGAATGGGTAGGTGGGAGACATGACCAAGGGACATGAAGAGACTTTGGGAGATGATGGAAATGTTCACTCTTTTGATTCTAGAAATGGTTTAAAGGGTATACATATTCTGTCAAAACTTATTAGTTTGTATAAATAGTGCAGTTTATTGTCAGTTATATCTCAATAGAGCTGTTTTAAAAATTTCCCTTAAAGAATTTGTGATAAACACTTTATTCTGGTTCTTTTATACATTTTCTGTACATGGTGAGCCAATTTAAGAGGATAAACTGCACTGAAAGTCTTAGTCCTATTTTAATGTGGGAATGAAAACTATTAATATTGAACTTTTTTAAATATCAAAGCAGACTCTTCTACCTGGAAACAAATATGCTCTAGGATAATCTGCAATTCAGACTCTTCACTAACCACTGATCCATTTGAGTGCAGTTTTACATGCCTCTTCAAATGACTTTTTCACTGATTTTGTAATTTTAAAAAAAAGCCAGGTTATTAGAATTCTTGTCATTTTCTCTTCTGTGAATCAAATATTGGGTTTCAATCTCATCAGAAGAAGATGATGATAATAATGCTTATCCCTCACCAGAATACCAGGTGTGATCCTAAGGTTCCCACCTTTGGCAGTCCCAGTGGGTGAAGTCTGCCAGGACTCAAGATGGAGCTAGAGTTTAGAGTGACTTCTTCACCTAGTGGCCAGGACCAGGAATCTGTCCCCCCTTCAGCCTCCCCTATGACTTGCCACATTAAGACATTCCCATCCAGTACACAAAATGAACATTATTGCCCATAAGTAAATAGTATATATTTCTGTGTCTTTACAGATGGGCTAAAAGTTTCACCAAACCATGACTGTAAGGATTACTTCTGTAAAATCGGACATACACAATATGTGTATCAGGGCCCTTATCTATGCCGGAGGTAAGAGACCCAATGAAGGAACATTCTGAGAGAAAGCAGTCCTAAAAATGAGGGAATAAGGTCCAGTGGACAAAGGAAGGTAAAACATTATAGCTTTTGCTCATTCTCTAGCCATTATTCCATTCTATCACCTAGAATCCTGAGCTCAGTTCCTTGGCTGCCTGAGCTTTTAAGATTTCAAGGAAAATCAGAGTAGTCCCTAGGAATGAGGCGACCACTTCCTTATTCTTTGTTAAGTTACTCCTGTCACTGAAAGAACAACACAATCTCCTTTCTTTCTCCTCCTATCCAAAGAACCTTGTCTTTTTGTGTGTGTGTGTGTGAAACCCACTCTCTCTGCTCAGAAAGAATATATGTAAGAGTTGGGCCATTAGGATATATGTGGCTTGTTAGATATAATATCAGGGTCCATTTTTCTCACTCATGCCTTTACCTGCCAGTTTCAGGCAAAATTGAAGTAGTGTAATTCTTGGTGATCTTACCTCTTCACTTCTTTTTTGCAATCTCCTTTCCTTTTCTCTCAAGGCAACTCCCAAACTACACAGAATTACCTGTAATGAAACCCTCTAGGTTGAAAGGAGTCTTTAAAAGTCAATTATCACAACCATGAGGAAGCTCTCTGGAAATCCTAGTCAAAGAAGGACAACTGGTCTACACTGCAAAGCTGTTTTAGTTAACTAGATCAAAGAGTCCACACCGAAAATCAATGGGAGAAGATTGAAGGAGATTCTTGGGCTTTTCCCTCTTGTCCCAGTCAACCAACATATTTTAATAGTGATTTCACTGGAGATAATGTTTCATTCATATTTCTGGTAAGAGGGAAGAAGAGAGAAGAGCATGGTGTAATGGCAAGATAGAAGGGTGCTGTGATTTTGGGAGGTAGGTAGGAATAGTTATTTATTGTATGCATAAACCTTGACCCCACTTAACTATTTTGTAAGTAATACAACTTTTTTAAGAAAAGGAACTTCAAGAGAAAAACTTTCTAGATGGTGGTAGGAAAGCTTTAAAAAAAACCAAGGATTTAAGTAGCAAGAATGTTATTCTATAAATTGAAACTTAACCTGTGAAATCACAATGAAATATGCCAAGGGACCATTTGTGACCAATGCTTGGAATGCCACTATAAATTTCTTTGCAAAGATGCACTTTTGTGAAATTAAAGAAGACACAAATAAATGGAAATATATCCCATTCTCACAGATAGGAAGATTTAATGTTGTCAAATGGCCATCCTGCCAAAGCAATTTACAGATTCAATGCAATCCCTATCAAAATACCAACAGCATTCTTCAATGAACTAGAGCAAAAAATCCTAAAATTCATATGGAACCAAAGACTTTGAATAGCCAAAGCAATCCTGAAAAAAATGGACAACGCTAGTGGTATTACACTCCCTGACTTTAAGCTATACTACAAAGCTACAGTAATCAAAACAGTATGGTACTGGCACAAGAACAGACTCAGATAAATGGAACAGAATAGATAGCCCAGACATAAACCCAGACATATATGGTCAATTAATATACAATAAAGGAGCCATGAATATACAATAGGGAAAAGACAGTCTCTTCAATAACTGGTGCTGGGAAAATAGGACAGATACATTCAACGGAATGAAACTGTATTGCTGTCTAACTCCATACAGGAATGTAAACTTAAAATGGATCAAAGACCTAAATATAAGACATTAAACCATAAAACTCTTAGAATAAAACATAGGCAAAAATCTCTTGAACATTAAGCATAAGAAATTTTTTCCTGAACACATCTCCTTGGGCAAGGGGTACAAAATCAAATATGAACAAGTGGGACTACATTGAACTAAAAAGTTCTGTACAGCGAAGGACAACATCAATAGAACAAAAAAGGCAATCTACAGTATGGGTGAATATACTTGCAAATGATTTATCTGATAAAGGGCCAACATTCATATAAAGAACTCATATGCCTCAACACTAAAAAAACCAAATAACCTGATTAAAAAAAAGGAGCAGAGAACTGTAACAGACATTTTACCAAAGAAGAAATACAGATGACCAACAGGCACATGGAAAGATGCTCCACACTCCGAATCATCAGGGAAATGTATATTAAAACCACAATGAGTTATCTCCTCACACCAGTTAGGATGGCCAACATTGAAAAGACAAGGATCAACAAATGCTGGCAAGGATGTGGAGAAAGGGGAACCTTCCTACACTGCTGGTGGTAATTGTGGAAAGCAGCACAGAGTTTCCTCAAAAAACTAAAAATAGAAATACCATATGACTAGTATGACTTCTAGGAATTTACCCAAAGATAACAAAATATCTGATTTGAAAAGATAAATGCACCCCTATGTTTACTGGCACATTATTTATAATAGCCAAGATATGGAAGTAACTTAAGTGTCTATTAATAGATGAATGAATAAACATGTGGCACATATCCACAATGGAATTTTATTCAGCCATAAAAGAGAAGGAAATCCTGTCTTTTGCAACATGGATGGATTTAGAGGGTGTTAAGTTCAGTGAACAAGCCAGGTGGAGAAAGATAAATACCATATGATTTCTCTTATATGCAGAATCTAAAAAATAAACCAAAACGCACAAAATAGCAATAGATTCACAGACACTGAAAAGTGACTGGTGGTTACCATGGGGGAGCGTTTGAGGTGGATGAGGGGAACAAAGAGACACAAAAATCTCAATCAATATAAGTTGGTTATAGAGATGGAAGTACAGCATGGAGAATATAAATGGCTCTGCAGCATCATGTTGACAGATAATCGCACTAGTTGGAGTGAGGATTTAATAATGTGTATAACTTTTGAACCACTATTGTGTACTTGAAACTAATATAAGATTGTGTATCAACAATATTTCAATTAAAAAAAATGCACTCTTGCATAATTAGCTCTCAACAATCAGAAAAGCATGACTCAATGCAGTAAGGCCTCATTTTACTTAGTTTTCTATATGATCATATGCAAATAACTTATGGGTTCTCAACTATGTACAAGACACTAATTTCTAACGTATCAATATGTTTTTATTGGTAAAAATCAAATATATTAAAACATATTAAAACTACCTTTTGACAGAAAAATAATCTATCTTTTGCTGCTGCTGCTTTTAACTTTGAAAAGTTATTTTCATGTTTCACTTTCACTATGTCACAATCCTGTGAGATGGACAGCATCAATAGTTAGCAGGTGTGGAGGCACTAGGAGACTTGTCCAGGTCAGAGGATGTATCAAGGACTAGATAGTTATCTTGGCACAGTGTCTGGGCCCTGTTTCCTGAGTCCCCACTTGGGATCCCTTCAGCTCAAAGATGTACTTTACATAGACTGCACCCTTTTTTGAGCTCATTTAGGTCCTGCTAATGGTTGTATACAAAACTGACTGCAATGGAGTATGTCACTTTTTCCCATCAGTTTCCCAAATGTCCTGTCTCTACGAGCTCTTCTCAGAAGACAGGAGCCACAAGTGCAGCTCTGTCATGTCAATCATTTGACATTTCCAAATGAAATGACTATGTTGAACTATACATACAGTTTTGTAAGCGCTCTTACCATGTACAAATATGCTGAGTCTATTTAAGGTTGCTCTTATCCAGAAAGAGTTATGAAAAGAACAAGTAAGTGAAACTATATATTCTTTTTGTGGAAGCATAAAGATGTCTTCTTTAATTATTACACTAAAGATTCTCTTACGAACAACATATGCTTGCTAATAATTTTTGTCTTGCAGAAATATGAGTGTTTTCTAACGGGAGGCATTTAAAATGCCTTAGTTGAAGATTGATTCAAAGAAAAGCCTTCTTTTGGATTCATCTCAACATTTATCAGGTGGTATTATTTTTCCAATAGTCTTTTGCTTGATCCTTTGCATTCAAAAGAGCTTATGTCCAACCTATAATTATTTTCTGCTAATTAGGGTAATTCATGGTTAATTATTCAAAATGATTCCCCTTCAAAATCAAATCCATTTCTTGTCATGACATTAAAAAAATATACAAATAAAATATTACCAGAATGCAAATTTCTATCAGAAGGGGATAATCTTTTTATTTTCTTTAAATAGCATTAAAATTTTCCTCTACCAGCAAAGGCCCTATGATCCCCTACTTCAATTAATGTGGACTAACAAAGGGCAATTGAGCCATGAAGTTATGACTATCAATGTTTTTGATAATTCCTAAAGATTAGTTATATTGACTATATAGGAGTAAGTAATTTACTATATTCTTACAGAGAAGTTGCAAAGCAGTAACACCTAACAATGGATATGTAAACACTGAATACGTTAGCTTGAGATCCTGGGTGTCTGAAGATGTGCTTTGAAAATTTATGCCTCTTTGTAGAATTTCATCTGGGCTCTGCTGATGGCTAAATCTTTCCTTCCTGGAATGGTCCTAGTCCCACTCCCTTCAAGAGGCAGCTCCTTGCCCCTATTTTCTCCTAGGGAGGCCCTGGACTTCTCTCTCTTTCTAAGTCAGGATCATGCTTGCCTGCATCCAGCTCATTACTTGACTCTGACCTCACTTTCCATTTTGTTTTACTATGATTATTGTATGAGACCCAACTGTCTTTCCTAAGAGAGTGAAGTTCTTTTCTTCCTAAATTTTCTTAGGAAGTAGTCTTAATGTATATGTGTTATACATAGTCAAATTTTCTACATACATTTATTGAGTACCTTTCAGCTCTAAATTTTTATATAGAAATGGCAGCTACTTTGGGGATTTAAAAGACAAGAAGAGACAATTATAAATCTTGGAAATGCTGAAATTATTGCTAGAGGAAAACACACCGCTTCCACTTTGACCAAGACTAATTACCGTATTGATCATCTTCACTAAAACTTTTTGATGTAGTTTATTGTTTTTTCCCCAGTAGAAATAATCAAGTTTTGTAATAAAAATTAATTTTAAAATTGTTTTTCTCAAATATAAAGATTTTCAGAGTAGCTATGACAAAAAAAAAACAGCTCCAACTACGATAAGTGTTCTTAAGGTCTGTGACAGTGACAGTCATGCTTGCTAAAATAGTCCCTGTGTCCCTTTTCAGGTAGATGGAGCCATGTGACTAGTTCTGGCCTATGGACTGCAAGCAGATTTACTGTATGTCAAAGCATTTAACTGCCAACAGGAGGAGACTCTCCAGTGGATGTTCATTGCCACGGCAACAAAAGAGGCTGTGTGTCAAGATGGCCGATTCCAAAAAGGCAGTGGCCTTTGTGGTTCACTCACCACATGGAGGATTCTGCTCTGAAGAACTGCCTGGGCTCACAGTTATTTTACTTTCTTCAGCATACAAAAGTCATAACATTAATCTGTGCTCTGTGTGGCTCACTAAGGCTTCAAGGTACATCTTTGTGCTGAAATTGTTCCATATAGGCACATTTCTCATCTAAATGCCAGAGTAAGTTTATAGGCAGCTTTGTGGTGTGTCTTGAAACACCCATCACTGTAAATGCACAACCACCCTTTCTGTGTTTGCAGATGTAATTCCGTATCTGCTATATTTGGGGACAGTATGAATGATCCCATAGTTTACTAGGAGGACCATTACTTTTAAAAGTTAATCAAACTATTAAAAAAAAACATTTGTATTACTTTGTTTTCTGTAGCTCACTGGGTACACAAAGCAGAAAGGCTAAAAGTAATAAGAAAATTTAAAAAAATAGAAAAAATTGCTTTGCTACACAACTTTCAGAAAACTTGCTGTTTTGGGTTTGTATTTTTAGTTTACAAACATATTAATATTCTAATCATTATATGGGCATTCAAAGAGCTTAAAAATTTTTATACATTATTTCAATAAAATCCTAGAGACCACATAAACGTTCAACTACAGACTATTCATATACTTGGAACATCCATTCCATGAAATATTTTGTAGGAGTTTAACATGATAATGTAGAGCATAGCTTTCAGATGGAATATGATAACACTCATTTATCTGGTTAGTAATGAGAAGAATTACAGCTAACATGTTAGGAATTGTATGTATCTGAAAAACTATCTTACTTATACGGCAGACTGTCAAAATCTGAACACATCCTTTGAATTTTGTGCAAGTGATTATGTGAGTTGCTTTGGGGAAAAAATAGAGAGCTATTATGAAGAGAATACTGATGATATGACAAGTAATAAAAGAATAATTAAGGATAAAAGAAAAGGAGCTGGACCACCAACTCATGACCACTATGTAGAATTGCAGGCACTGACTTCAGAGAGTAAGTAAATATTAGACAAATGGTCAAAGAAACCTAACACAAGGGCAGATATTAGACAGCATGAACTGTCTGCTTTGAAAGCAGAGACTAGTCTAACTAGAGGTGTAGTTATGTTTCACAATTAATTTTTTGAGGCCATATTTTCTTCCTCAAGTGTAATTCCAGTTGTTGGCCATGGAATTTGTTCTTCTTCCTTTGTTACTTTAAGGAAGTTAAGGTCAGCTGATGTATTTTTAGTCTCCATATTTGAATATGAAGCAGAACAATTCCCATTGAGGGTTCTTGTAGAACTTCATTTCAGTTTACGT
The DNA here is from genome assembly GCF_040802235.1 of Manis javanica. NCBI lineage: Eukaryota > Metazoa > Chordata > Mammalia > Pholidota > Manidae > Manis > Manis javanica. The sequence continues at coordinate 76,906,761 of NC_133156.1, read as the reverse complement.
TTTAATAACAGTCTTACTTGTATTGACTTCTCGGGTGGCATGGCATTCCCTAACTACTTGGGTTTGCTTTTTTATGGAGAGATTTTAATTTAATATGATAGATTCAACCATTGTTTTTCAGGTTGTATATACATGCCTGGAAGCCTTTTAATAACTTGGAATAGCAAACAAAATGAATGTGACTTTTAGGATAGGCACTCTTGTAATTGATATCTTTGCCAACTCAGGGAGTTTATTTATTTTGCCAAAAAATAAAGTGCATTCTTTCCATCCTTGGGGAATAAAGAGCAATGAAATTATAATTTACTAAAAAGTCGTGAGATATTCCACAGTTACAATGAAAAAAATTCATACAGATATGTTTCTTGCTTTAGACATTCTTGCATACTCATAAAAAGCACAAGATTTTTTTCCGTATCTTAATAAATTCATTTGCCTTTCTGTAGAAAGTAGTTAGGGATCAATGTGTGACAGAATATTTTTTTAACATATTAACAGGTAAGAAGTAAGTCCTGTATGAACTCATGGGATTTTGAACATATAACTGATTTTGATAAATAACAGAATTGTGCCTAAGGCCACAGTGGAGGTAAGAACAAGGCACTTAAAAATAGGAAATCTATAAATTTGCATGTTATGATTATTCTCTTTCATAGCACGTGAAAACCTCTTTGAAAAGATCCAATGTTATCAGCAGTTTAGACTTATTTCTACTGTATCTAAGTAGCATGTGCTATAACTCAAATCGACATGGTTTTCTGAGAAATATTCGGACAACTCTTATACAATGATGAGGTATTACTGAACAGTGTTTTTGGATGATAAACAGTAATAGAAATTTGAGATTGAAATGGCCTTTTCAAGGGAATAGGTCACACCTACAAAAACACAAGATAGGTATTTAAGTTTGTCTCTCATTCCTTGATATTGGACTTCTTCAAGTGTTTGTGCATTAGTCAATTTGACACCTCAAGGATCCCTAAGTTTTATGATGTCAGCATGCTGGTTACATTTTTTTGAAAGATCTATTTTTTTAAAAAGTCGGTAACTTACTTGCCTGAAGACAGAATATAATTTTTCATGATAGTTACAGGGCTGATGAAATACTGAATGGCTTGTGGGAGGAGGGGTTCCAGTGGGGGCAGGGTGGTGAAGAGGAAGTAGAATATGAGGATTTATTTCAATTATTTGCTGCAGTGATAATGCTTTGTCTCAGCTCTCAAGTCTACTACTTCAACAAACATTTTTTGACCTGGGGCAGGACAGTTGTAGGAATATGCTTAATTTTCTTTGGGCAGAGAAGAACTTCGGGTGGACACATTTGGCCTGAGACCTAAATGAGGGGAAAGCATCAGCAGTTTGAGGAGTTGGTGGGAAGTGTTCCGGGCAGAGTGGGGAGCAAGTGACAAGGCTGTGGTGGGGGCGAAAGTTTGGCGTATGTGAGAAAAAGGTGGCAAGCAAGGAGGATGGAGGAGTGAGAAAAGATAGGGTCAGAGGCGGGGTGGAAGCCAGATTCCACAGGGCCCTGAAGGAGTTTGAGGCTTTTCCAAGTATGCTGGAAAGGCATTGATGGGTTTTAAACATGGAGAGGGACAGGATCTGATTTACTTTTTAAATACTCACTCTGCTTGCTGATAGATGGATGCCGTTGATACAGGAGTCAAAGGAGCCTGCCCCAAACACTCCAGGACATTCTTATCTCCTTTGTCTGAACCCCTTGGAACTCCTCTCTTACTCATTTCAGTTTTAAGTATAAACAATCTTGTATTTTTCCACCTTAGGTATATAGCACACAATTTTACCAAATGACCTTTGATGGGCTCCATAGCTTGGCCTCTGTACCTTAAGAGTCCTTTGTGTTCTCCATAGCACTTAGCCATATGCTTTGCACTTGATAGGTACACAACAGATAGTACGGGAATTGCTGAGGAGCCTATTATATAAACTATCTATCCTAGCAAAACCGAATAAACTGGAGACTTGCAGAGGTGAATGTCCCAGGGCCTTGTAGATTGGCTCATCCTTGCAATGGTGAGCAATGTGAACAAAGGGCCTTTGAGTCTTCTATGTTCATTGAACCTCATTCCATGCTGACATCTAATAGAGTTCATCAGAATGGCTGGAGTTCACTACAAGTTTGTTGAAAATCATCAAATGCTACACAGGAGATTTGTGCCTGTCATCTTCCCAGGCAAGGGAAACAAAAGCACAAATTAACAAATGGATTACATCAAACTAAAAAGCATCTGTACAGCAAAGGACACCATCAACAGAACAAAAAAGCAACCTACAGTATGGGAGAATATATTCATAAATGATTTATCCAATAAGGGGTTAACACTCAAAATATACAAAGAACTCATACACCTCAACAAACAAACAAAACCAAATAACCCAATTAAAAAATGAGCAGAGGAACTGAACAGATGTTTTTCCAAAAAAATTTCAGATGACCAACAGGTACATGAAAAGATACTCCACATCACTAATCATTCAGGAAATACAAATCAAAACCACAATGAGATTATCACCTCACACCAGTCAGAATGGCCACTATCCAAAAAACAAGAAATAACATGTGTTGGCAAGGATGTGGAAAAAGAGAGCCCTCCTTTGCTATTGGTGGAATGTAAATTGGTACAACTGCTGTGGAAAGTGGTAAGAAGGTTCCTCAAAAAACTGAAACTACAAATACTATATGACCCAGTAATTCCACTTCTAGGAATTTACCTGAAGAAAACAAAATCCCCGATTCAAAGACACATGCACCCATATGTTTATCGCCACATTATTGACAATTGCCAGGATACAGAAGCAACCAAAGTGTCTATCAACAGATGAATGGATAAAGAATATGTGGTACATATACATAGTGGAATATTATTCAGTCATAAAAAAGAAAGAAATCCTGCTATTTGTAACAACATAGATGGACCTAGAGGGTATTATACTAAGTGAAATAAGCCAAGCAGAAAAAGATAAATACCATATGATTTCACTTACATGTGGAGTCTAAAAAGAAAACAAAATGAACAAAACAGCAGTAGACTCACAGATACTGAGAAGTGACTGATTATGGGGGTGGGGATGGTGGGTGAGAGGAATAAAGAGGCACAAAATCTCAGTTGATTTAAGCTGGTCACAGGGATGGAAGTGCAGCATGGAGAATGCAGTCAATGGTTCTATAACATCCTTCTATGTTGACAGATAGTAACTGCATTATTTGGGGTGAGGATTTAATAATGTGTGTAACTTTTGAATCACTATGTTGTATACTTGAAACCAATATAATAGTGTATATAAACTATATTTCAATAAAAAAAATAAAATGGAAAATGTTCCCCTCCAACCAAAAAAAAAAAGACAAAAAGGTTTGTGCATATCATTGTATGCAAATGTACCCTCAAAAGAAAAAAGAACTGTAAACAAAATTTGTACTGTAGTTTATGATATGCATGTTGTAGTATTTAGGGAGAAGTATACTAATGGCTGCAACTGACTGAAAGGCATCAAAAAAGACGGATTCATGGATGAGTAGAAAGATGGATAGATGGATAGAAAAATGAAAAGGTAAAATGGCAGAATCAAAGTGATGCATATATGGGTATCTACTGTAAATTTATTTCAACTTACCTACAGTTGAAATTTTTCATAATAAAATACAGTGAAAAGTTATTAAAAAGTGATAACTGAAAAAATAATTAACAATATGATTAAGTTTATAGTCATTGTACTTTTCATTTTATGTCTCTGAGCTTTCAGGAAAGCTTCCAATTCTTACATAGGATACAGATTTAGTCTATTATTTTATGACTTTGAAAAGTGTCCCAAGAAGTAGTATGATCAAGTCAACTTCCTATTGGCTTTATAAGTTAAGAGTTTTGGTTATCTTCACCTATACATTCTAAATAATGGCTATACCTCTGATAAAATTTTATCCATAATGTTCAGGAAGTAAAGTTAAACATTAAGTCATAATTAAAATTTTGTGTTTTGTGATAATGATAACTGATAAGAATAATTACACATTACTTATTGGGCAGTATATTATTGCCTTAGCATTTCATCATGAGTGATAGCAAAAAGTTGAATCAACAGAATATAGCAACAGTCTCTGTCTGACACTTTCTCTCTCTTCCCTGCCTTTTCTGATACAGAGAAACTGAATAGCTTAGGTAAGCATGGTGTTTAAGTGGGACAACAAATGATCAACATTAGTGCTAGATTAAAATTCTGTAACTAGATTTGCCTTTTTTAGAATGAAGTTTCTAAGACCCTAAAGCATTATTGTTCTGTGTAACATAAAGGAACGATTTTTTCTCAATTGCCACAACTTTCAATTTCCCTCTTTACCATTTGTTATAGTCAGTTTATTTTAATGCTTTTGAGAATGATGTAAAAGAAAAAAAATGACCTTTAGTTTTTCTTGTAAAAAAAACAGAATGTGCATTCTCACATTAACACTTTTTCGCTCTAGGACAAAATGAACGGAATGCCTATGTGAAGTACACTTTTAATTCTGAGTTTGCATTCCGTCAATGGGTATCTTTGAAGGAGAATTGGAATAGCAACACGGAAGCACCCCTGCTTCAGCTGCGACAACCTGTGGATAATGTTGGAAGTCAGTGGAAGCTTTAAGTCTTCAAAAGGTCTCCCTGTGTGTCAGTAAGTATAAGAAATGGGCTCAGAGTTGTATGTGAATGAATAGGTTGCCTGTATTTTAAGGCAGCCTTACAGTAACACATTGAGAGATCTGGCATTCTTAAAATTGAGCATATGTCATATCAACATTCCTAGTACAAAGTATTTTGTTACTATTTCGGAGCTCTAAATAGCCCCATGGAAAGGCACATCATTGAACCAAAGCATATGGAGGTGGATATTCAGTTCTGCTGAGCTATGCTGCAATATCAATTTGCTACTGCCTTACTCACCTTTTTCTACACATTTGCCAATGGAAATTTCTGCTCTAGAAATTATACAGTAGCAAAGAAAGAAGTAAATACATGAGAGTAGATTCCATTTCTCAAGATATATCAATATGCACCAGTGCTATTGTCTATTTCCTGAGACTGCTGAATCAATAAAACACATGCACCTATGCCTTAAGGAAGCTATAACTCTTTAAATTGCCCTTTATATTTACAATTACTTAATTACTTTATTTTGCCAAAAATAAAGGTCATTAAAACCATCTTGAAGCTTGATTTCAGAAGTAGCCTGTAAGTTGTAGTCTTTAACTATGTTCCATTTAACACATTTAATAGATGTAAAAGCTCACAAGTGATGATATAAAGGATAATTTACGCTTGCAATGCATTTTTGTCCAATTAATAGATTGCCTGTGTGTTGCATATTTTGCATGACAAAAGAGCAGAATATTAAACTGCCATTCATAATGAAAATGCACTTTGCAAATTAAAAGTGCCGAAACAGAAATTTTTCACCCTGTTTAGGAAATAAACAGTCCTTAACCAATTAAACTGCATTGTAATAATTCTATGATTTATTGCAAGTTGTTTAACTTTCAAAACTCGGCTAACCCATATTAAGGTCACAATCCATCATGTCTTGCTTGGAAAGCCAGCAAATAATGGCTGTTGTATTAGCTGCTTTTGATGATAGTATGAAAGAAGTATTAGCACTTGTCAACAAAACTGCTTACAACATAACATTAGCATGCATGGGCTGCTGTACCTATTTATTATTCTGGCAGCTTCACACATATTGTTACAAGCTTATAAAACATTTTGTCGGGTGGAAACCGAATGTACACTGTTTGGTTTTCTGATAGACTGGCAGCATAAATGTCTGGGCTGACTTAGTTTAGTTTAAGTGTAAATAGAGACACAAATTCTTCAACCTGTTCTCTTATTGATACTGAAAAGTGCTGAATTATTCAGCATCCAACTCTTCTGTTTGTGTCTATCACAGTTATCAATTACCCATCAGTCTTCTTGTCAAAACAGAATGGATTAATCTGGCTGAAAATAAGACAAATAAATGGATACTATAACAGGGGTGCGGGGTTGCCAGACTGTCAAAGGGAAACCCAGGCAGTGACATTTGCCATCAAAAATGGGCTCTCTGGCTCAACTGAGCAAATGATTCCCCTTTGCGAGCCAAGAATGCACTCAGCTCACCGTTAATAAATTAATCTGCCTTATTTGACTGCTAATGCATTAGTACTGAGGTAATAGTTCGATTGCTGAAACTCTTTTAGGTTTAAATAATTTGGATCATCATTATTGTTTCTCACAGAAAATGCAGACACATCCAGATGCTTCATCTCGGTAAAGGGAGGGCTGCCTGATAAATAAAGGGACTCAGTGAACAATGAAGTTGTTGCTGATCATTTTGTGCCACTTCACAGTGCTCAGTTCCTGTGATACTGAGTAGCTCTTTGCACAGATGGCTGGTGGAACCCATCCAGCGTCGCAAAGTCCATCCCTGTTTTCTTTCCCAAACATTTTATTTGGAAATCTTGTTTGGCAAACTTCCTGAGATGCTGCCTAGCTGTGCAAAGTACATATTTCCAATCTATCTCATTTGGCCCTTCTATAAAAAAAGAGCCAGCACAGTGCCTTCTTATTTGGCACAGAAGTTGCAGCCACAGAATGAAGCAAGTTTTAGGTTCCTGGCCAAAAATTTACAAGAATTTTATCTGGGATGCTTCTATACTGGACTGTTTTACACAGTCATCATTAACATCTGAAGCCTTCACATCATGACAAGATCAAAGCTCCCCCATCTGTAGCAGTAGATAGGTTCACTTTGCCAAAAGGTCCCTCTTCTTATTTGCCCAGATGTTTGTGTCCTGTTGTAGACATGATTCTTGCTTAGAAGACGGGATGGTGAATCGTTTGAGGAGAGCTACCTGCTGGGAAATGGCTCCAGCTACTTTTGGATGAATCATCATCTTTTTTTCTTTTTCTATTAGATCATGTGAAGAATTGTAAGCATTTAAAAACCAGAACCAAAACTCTTCTTACATATTTGCAGAGTTTGAAAGAGGTCACACTAAACACTAAATTCCAGATACAACTTCCACAATGCTCTTAAAGACTTTGACAGACTGGAAATTTTGCTCTCACATTCCCAAAACATTACCTCAAATTTCTCCTCAATGTAAATCAGCTTCCCTGAACTTCTACATTAAAAGGAAATGCACTAATTGTCCTGGTCATAACTCATCTTCTCTAAACCTTATTCTCTTGATGTATCATCCCAAAACTACTTCATGCACAGCAGTTATTTAAAATGTGCACACACTGAACCCTTTCTTGGAATAAGACAATATTTTTGTTAGCAATTTACTGTTTTACTTTGTCTCTCTCAATGTTCATCTCTTTTTAAATAAATAACTCATTTATATGTAAAGGTAGCATTGTAAAATATTTTGTATGACCTAAAAGTGTTTTCAAGGTTTGAATTTCTTTCTAAAATTGGTTCTTGGCAATGCTGGCAAATAAGTTAACTGACAGCTGTGTATAATGACCTTATTTCCAAATTCCAGATGGTATCTCCCATTCTTTGGGGAACTTTTCAAAATATGCGCCTGCCATTTCAGATCCATTTTGTCTCGAGTCTAAACATTCTCTCCCACTGGTTTCCATTTACCAAAATCCCAATCAGTTGCTAAGTCCAGTAGAGTCTGCCTTTACAATGTCTCTGCTGTTATTCTTCCTTCAGTTACAATTGTCACCTTGGTTTTGCAGTCCCTGACAATTCATTCACACATTCATTTATGTACCAATTCACTTATGCAACAATTCTTTAAGTGCCCACCACGAGTGGTCTGTAGGCCTCCAGTCTTTCCAACATCCCTCCCATTCTGGCCATCTTCCCTCAGCCTGAAATGTCCTCCACCATCCTACCCATCCTGTAAATCTCAGTTTGAAAGCAACCCCTTTGTACATTTTTCTTACCCTTCCCCTACATGTTAGTTCTCACTTCTTCAAGTCTCGTGAGAATTTTCCTATGTCTCTTATCACAACACAGTAGAGTTCCTATCTCTGATGATTACTAGCTTTGTGACTGTGAGCTAGTTGTATTACTAACTGAAGTCTCAGTTTTGCCTCTAAAATCAGGGATATTGTTATACTGTAGGGTGTGAGGTTAAATGAGATGACGTGTGTGACATAGAACGACGCCCATGAACATTCAAGTTCTTACCAGTTATATAATTGTATGTAACAGGGATTTAGAAATATCTGTTGCAATATTTCTGGGTGAGAGAGAACAATTATAATTACCTTTGATTCTTCTGAGGGGCTTAACACTACATATTAGTTTTAAACTATTAGTTTAAACTTAGTGTAGTAGTTTAAAAGTTTTTAAGCTAAGTTTAAAATGTAGTGTGAACTACATTTCAGTCAGGAGCAGGACCAGGGCATCAATTTCAGGGCTAACCACTCTGAAGCCAAACTGACTGTCTTCATGTCCTGGCCCTTATCATTACTAGTTCAGTTTTTTGTTAAATGGAGGGACAGGCAGTTAAAAGTGTCTGTACCTCAGGGATAGTTGTTAAGATGAGCTGAAAGGAAAATGCTTAGCACTGGATGGTCCATAGCAAGAGTGCCATAAGTGTAGCTTCTCATTGCGCTAGGAGGTTTCAAAATGCTCCTCTGACTAATTCTAGGTGAGAAAGGACCATCAAAATGAATGTATAATACCTTGAATTACTTTCCTGTCCTTCTGAAAGGCTTCCTGAATAACATTTCTCCCAGTCTCAGTCTATCTGGTATCTCCCAGAATGACTAAAAACTGCAAAATTAGATGACTCCCCAGAGGATGTTTCACATTTTTCCTCTACTGGGACACCAACTCCTCTTCCCACCTTTCAGAATGCTCCCTAATCACCTCCTCTCCTCTGAAATGATTTCCCTCATTTTTCTCTCTAAAGTGTATCATTGCACCTCTAACGCGTCAGTGACTGTCCTCCCGGCCCACGAGCTCTGAAAGCAGCCACACTCTCTCTGGCCTTGCATTTTCCCTCAGACTCATCACTGTGTTCCCTGCTCCACACACAGAAGAACGCCCTCCTTGCATCTATCTTTCTAAATTTAAGAAGCTTACATTTGCCACAGACTTTCTAACTTGTCAAAGATCTCAAACGTCCTCAAAGATCTACCATCAAAATGTCTGGAACATTTAAGAGATTTTACCACACAATTTAGCTATTATTTACAAATTGTCTTGCAGCATTCCACTATCTTTTCAGCTTCCTAGCTCTTTAAAAAAAATTTTATTATTATTATTTTTTTGCTAAGCCAAAAAGCTCTCAAGATAATCTTTTTGGTCTGTCATGGTGACCATGCAGTTGTCCTCTGACTGTCCAGCTATTGGCCAAGTCTATTTTTATGCACCAGGAAGAATTTTCCTCCCTTCCAAACTACATTTTTGCCACTACTTAGAATGAATGACATCTTTATTCTCCAGTTAGCCTTACCTGATTAAGGTAACACTATGTTGCGTGGAAAAGCAGGGACTATGAAGTATGGCATAAATGGGAGACACTGCGGGTTTGGTCCCAGACCACTGCAGTAAGGCAAGTCAAATGAAGTTTTTGGTTTCCCAGTGCAAGTAAAAGTCTTTGCTCATCCATAAGAAGCAACTCCTCCTCTGTTTAAGTTTTATCATGAGATTGCAGCCATTCAGTCACATCTTCAGGCTCCACTTCTAATTCTACTTCTCTTGCTGTTTCCACCTCATCTACAGTGACTTCTTCCAGTGAAGTCTTAAACCCCTCAAAGTCATCCATGAGGGTTGGAATCAGCTTCTTCTAAACTCCTGTTCATGTTGATATTTTGACCTCTTCCCAGGAAGCATGAATGTTCTGAATAGCATCTAGGATAGGGAATCCTTTTCAGTGGGCTTTGAATTTACTCTGCTGAGGTCCATCAGAGGAATAACTATCTATGGCAGCTATAGCTTCACAAGATGTATTTCTTAAATAATAAGTCTTGGTGACAAAAGTCACCATTACTCCTAGATGGCATCTTCTTCCAATAGGCTGTTTAGTCTACACTGAAAATCTGTTGTTTAGGGCAGCCACCTTTGTGAACTACCTCGATCTTCTGGGTGACTTGCTGCAGCTTCTACATCAGCGCTTGCAGCTTCACCTTGTGCTTTCATGTTATACAGCTGCCTTCTATCCTTAAGTGTATGGACCACCCTATGCTGGCTTCAGACTTTTCTTCTGTGTCTTCCTCATTGCTCTCCACCTTCATAGAATGAAAGACAATTAGGGCCTTGCTCTGGATTAGGCCTTGGCTTAAGGGAATTTTGTGGCTGATTTGATCTTCTGTGCAGACCACTAAAATTCTCTCCTTATCAGAAATAAGGCTGTTTTACTTTCTTATCATTTGTATATATCATTCACTGGAGGAATGCTTTTAATTTCCTTCAAGAAGTTTTCCTTTACATTCACAATTTGGCCAACTGTTTGGCATGAGGCCTAGCTTTCGGCCTATCTCAGCTGTCAACATCCCTTCCTCACTGAGCTTAATCATTTCCAGCCTTTGATTTAAAGTGAGAGATGTGCGACTCCTCCTTTCACTTGAACACTCAGAGGCCTCTGTTGGGTTACTAATTGGCCTAATTTCAATATTGTTGTGTCTCAGTGAATTAGGAAGCCCAAGGAGAGGGAGAGAGTCGGCAGACGGCTGGTCGGCAGAGCAGTCAGAACACACACAATGTTGAGTGATTAAGATCACCATCTTACATAGGCAAGGTTCACAGCACCCCAAAACAATTATAGTACTAACATCAAAGACTGTCATCAGAAATATAATTACAATGAAAAAGTTTTATATTATGAGAATTGCTAAAACATGACACAGAGAAACAAAATGAGCAAATGCCGTTGGAAAAATGGTGCTAAAAGACTTGCTTGCTGCAGGATTGCCACAAACCTTCAGTTTGAAAAAAATGCAATATTGGTGAGATGCAATAAAGCAAAGTGCAATACAATGAGGTATGTCTGCATCAGAGTCTCGGGTCTGCGTCTTGGTTTTGCCACTTTCTAAGTGTATGATCGCGGGCAAGTACTGTTCTTCAGTTTTCTTCAATATAAAAATACTAATACTGAGCTCAGAGAAAAGATATGAGGATATGAGAATTGTAAGAGACAAATAACATTAAGTTCCTGACAAATATTGAGGAATAAAGTATATTTCACCCCTCCAATTAATATGAAACCATATTAATAATATCTAATAATAATTAATATGAAATCATATTCATAATAACTTGATATACATATGACACAGCCATGATTATCTATAAGTTTATGTTCATGTTTGGTACATATGCATCCAATTAACACTTCTCACCAAAAATTAATTATTTAAGAATAGTGTATATACTAATTTGAGTAACTATAAACTTAAAAAGTGCTTTTTCATGGAACCTGTAGAAGCCAAAACTTACTAACTGGTCAGAGCTGATTAACACAGGAAATTATTTTTCAAATGGAACATTGGTCTCTTTTCAACCACAAATTTAAGAAAATTGCAACCCAAATATCCCTTGATTAAGGATAAAATGCAGAAGCATGGAGCTCCCTCACACATAGTTTGCTTCTGATTTTGAATTCTAAAAACGTATAACAAGATAGTGAGGTAGCGTTTTGCAAGATTCTAATGAAAATTTCCTTTAGAGCAGTCACAATTATGATGACAAAATGAGTCTCATAAGTGAAATTACCTCCAAATTTTAAAAGACCCTCAGCAAATGCCTTTTTGAGTTGATACATACAGACTTTGGTTGAGATATGAGTTCTTTACAACTGTAGCCTGCTTTAAGCATTTTCTGAGTAATTACAATAAAACACTGAATTCCTAGGTGTAAATGAGAAGCCAATTTGAACCTACTTTCTTTCCTTTCCTTCTTTTCTTTTCTTTTTTTCTTTCTTTCATTTTTTAGGACAGTCCAAATTGCTCAACCTAGGCTGTTCACTGCTAAGTATTTTAGCTATAAATGTTGTCATCATCTTCCCAGGGGACAAGCTTACCTCCTGAGGCGGAGTTAGCATGCAGGGATCAGACTATCTCTGTGGGCAGGATGCAGAGACAGAAGAGATTTAAAGCTTTATATGACTAATACAAACTGAATCAACAGTCATCACATAGGGTGGTGAAGCCAATTTTTACCCTCACAGATTCATCCTTGGGTATAAAAGAGGTCTTAAGAAACCACAATTCTTACAACTGGCTTTACAGAGAAGGGAAGGCAGGAAACATTTTACTCCTTGCTCTAAACTCTAATTGGACAGCTACTGAGAAATTCTGACTCAGCAACTTTCCAAGTTACCCAGTCCTTTAAAAAGGTTTAAATGTGACCTCAACTTGGCACAGCACAGATTTATAATCAGTCTTGTGTTTGGAAAGCCAAAGTTTTAGAAAAACTGAGTGAATAAAGTCACAATAATGGTATTTCAGCTCAACAATGAGATTTTTCTCCCATGTTTATAAACAGATCCTGGTAAGTTTTCAGCAGCACTTTATTGTTTTGATGGGCCAATAAAATATGAGATTATCATAGTAACAGAGAGCTACCACTTCTCCTTCTGGAAGGAAAAGTACAGCAAAATATTTTCCTAGGAGGCAAAGTAGAGCTTCTTTCTGTCCTGTGTACAAAGTGTCCAATCTTAGTGGGATTCAAAGAGCAATAGTTTCTACTACATGTTGAGAAAGAATTTAAAACTACATCTTCTGTCACAGAGTAGTAGCACTGACAAATTTATTATAGCAAACCGAGTCTCCTCCTCTACTCTTTCTCCCTGTCTCTAGTTTACTACACGTGAAAGATTGGGGGTCGGAGGGCAGGGGCAGGTGGGATACATAGAGTAAAAAAGTAAAACTCCATAGGAATTCTCTGGAAGATTAAAATTGTTCCATACACATTACTCTGTTAATTTTTAAAGTAGTAATCCCCTTCACTTATAGATTATTCTAGGAGAAATTTGCCTTCATAATGATCACTCCCTGTAATACATATGTGTAGATGTGAGTTATCTTTTATAATCCCTATACCTATTCTGTGAATGAGGTATTAACGTGTTTTTTTTCGCATTTCGAAAGTGATTTAATATCTTTTTTCCCCTTTTATTTTGGTATCATTAATATACAATTGCATGAGCAACACTGTGGTTACTAGATTCCCCCTTTATCAAGTCCCCACCACACACCCCATAAGAGTCACTGTTCATCAGCGTAGTAAGATGCTATAGAGTCACTACTTGTCTTCTCTGTGCTATACTGCCTTCCCCGTGCCCCCCGACTACATTTTGTGTGCTAATTGTAATGCCGCTTTTTCCCCCTTGTCCCTCCCTTCCCACCCATCCTCCCCGGTCCTGTTCCCTTTGGCAACTGTTAGTCCATTCTTGGTTTCTGTGAGTCTGCTGCTGTTTTGTTCCTTCAATTTTGCTTTGTTCTTAGGCTCCACAGATGAGTGAAATCATTTGGTACTTATCTTTCTCCAAATGGCTTATTTTACTGAGCATAATACCCTCTTACCCTCTAGTTCCACCCATGTTGTTGCAAATGGTCGGATCTGTTTTCTTCTTATGACTGAATAATATTCCATTGTGTATATGTACCACATCTTCTTTATCCATTCATCTACTGATGGACACTTAGGTTGCTTCCATTTCTTGGCTATTGTAAATAGTGCTGTGATAAACATAGGGGTGTGTGTGTCTTTTTCAAACTGGGATCCTGCATTCTTAGGGTAAATACCTAGAAGTGCAATTCCTGGGTCAAATGGTATTTCTATTTTTAGTTTTTTGAGAGACCTCTACACTGCTTTCCACAATGGTTGAACTAATTTATATTCCCACTAGCAGTATGGGGGGGTTACCCTTTCTCCACATCCTCACCAGCATTTGCTGTTCCTAGTCTTTTCTATGTTGACCATCCTAACTGGTGTGAGGTGATATCTCATTGTGGTTTTAATTTGCATTTCCCTGATATTTGGCGATGTGCAGCATCTTTTCATGTACCTGTTGGCCATCTGAATTTCTTCTTCGCAGAATTGTCTGTTCATATCCTTCACCCATTTTTTAATAGGGTTCTTTGCTTTTTGGTTGTTGAGGCATGTGAATTTTTTATATATTTTGGATGTTAACCCCTTGTTGGATATGTCATTTACAAATATATTCTCCCATTCTGTAGGATGCCTTTTTGTTCTGCTGATGGTGTCCTTTGCTGTATAAAGCTTTTTAGCTTGATGTAGAACTCATTTGTTCTTTTTTTATTTTTTTTCCCTTTCCAAGGAGATGTGTTCAGGAATAACTCGCTCATGTTTATTCAAGAGATTTTTGCCTATGTTTTCCTCTAAGAGTTTTATGGTTTTATGACTTACATTCAGGTCTTTGATCCATTTCGAGTTTACTTTTGTGTATGGGGATAGACAATAATCTAGTTTCATTCTCTTGCATGTAGCTGTCCAGTTTTGCCAACACCAGTTGTTGAAGAAGCTATCATTTACCCATTGTATATCCATGGCTCCTTTATCATATATTAATTGAACTTACATTCTTGGGTTTATATCTGGACTCTCTAGTCTGTTCCATTGGTCTATGGGTCTGTTCTTGTGCCAGTACCAAATTGTCTTGAATACCGTGGCTTTGTAGTAGATCTTGAAGTTGGGGAGTGAAATCCCCCCAGCTTTATTCTTTCTTCTCAGGATTGCTTTGGCTATTCGGGGTCTTCTGTGGTCCCATATGAATTTTAGAACTATTTTCTCTAGTTTTTTGAAGAATGCTGTTGGTATTTTGATAGGAATTGCATTGAATCTGTAGATTGCTTTAGGCAGGATGGCCATTTTGACAATATTAATTCTTAATGTTTTTATATATATGAGCAAACGTGAGGTGCAGAGACTTAGTGATTGCCCAAGCTCATACCGTTAGCAAGTAGCAAAACCAAGATTCAAACCCAAACTTTCTGATACCACAGTCCATGTTCCTTTGATAGAATGTCATGTTGCTTCAATTGGGTAAGGCTGGGTGTAGAATAAAGATGCCATTTATTCTAAGAAGTAGCAAAAATATAGTTTGGAAGAAAGGTGGAAGGAATTTCATCATTTCTGCTTGTTCATATTTCCAGTGCTCTCCTGTATCTATTTTCCTGACCTCTTCATATTTCCCATCTTTATTCTCCCTATTTTCATAATTCAATAAATAATACTGGTTCTTCAGGTAGAAAATGTTGGTACATGTGTACAGTTTCCTACTTACTGGAATATAAGGGAAGTTCCTAAATAGCTCCTGACTCAAAGAAACAAAAAAAAACCTTCAATACACTTGCCACAGCCACTGAAATTCCCACCACAAGAGAGTTACTTCTTTGGCATAAGGATACTTCGTTCCTAAAAGTTGTCTTTGAACATGACAATACATCACATTATGTAAAACTTTCCCCAATATTTATGTGCCCAATGCAATCAATCACAGAACACACAAGTTTTGGTTGGTAATCAAGCAGCATGAAAGGGTTAAACAAGCTCTCTGTAACTAAAGAACAGAATTATTTCTCTGGGAAAGGGAAAATGGAAAGGAGTAGAAGCTAGTAATGGGCATGGTGCTCTGTGCAAACTAATCTTGAAGTATGTTGGCCTTTTATTTAGGGCTGCGTGAAACTAGGAGGAAACAGGGCACATGCAGATTTTTAAACAGATTTAGTTTTAGCTTAGATGTCAAGAAGCCTTCTGGATTCCCCAAGACCAGAGCATCAGTCTCCAATGTTAGCATTTCTAAATACGTGTACTTCCTTTATCACAGCACTTCTTACTTTGCTATCATTGCCTGATTCTATCACTGGACCATAAATTCCTTGAGAGCATTCATCCATTCATTCATTTGGGGAATATTTCTACTTCCATAGTAAAGTTCAGGAGGAAAACTAAACAGATTACAATATCCAAATGGCTGGATCTTTTGCCCTTTTTATTTGGAGGTCCTGTGTGGCTTGCATACAGGAAAAAAAATCAGACATGTGGTTCTACCTCAGGGCTCTGGAATTAAGTAGAAGATTAGGGACAGATATTGGGAAAATATAAAGAAGGATAATGAATATATTTAAGAAGTGTTTTTGAGGTAAGACTAAAATATCTAGTTTTTCATCTTTGCTAAATTACTAAGAATATACTTCATAAACTCACTGCTGACTCAACAGATGTGTAGATAGATTCAAAATGGTCAAAGTGTGGTGCAAGGTGTAGAAGATTTGGGGAAACCAAAGAGCAATAAAGTGCAAGGAATGGAACATGAGAGTGAAAGAATCATAAACTGATGGACTTTAGTGTACTGCTCAAATGCAATAGAGTATCAGCTAAGATGCAACTCGACAATGATTGTTCAGAACCAATAATCCTTCCAAAATAAAAGAAGCAAACAACAAAAGGCCTTCATACAGAAGATATTTTGAGAATTTGCTAGCTCATTACCTTGCTTGAATTACAAAATCACCTCTTTGTCCTAATCAGAGAAATCCCAGTAAGACATAAACCCTTCCTGGCCAGATGCTGTCAAATGACCGCAAAGTGTCATTGTACTTAGTAATCATTGGGTAAATCATCATGGCCATCAACAAATGGAAAGAGATGTGCATAGTGGAAAGGTCATCAGTGAATAACAGTGTATAGACTGAAGCCTTGTAATTGGTTGCATCTCCGAAAAATGGCACGGACTTGGGCCACTCACCTAGTACTTCCTGCCAACTCATTACTTTCTGTAACACAGAAAGGAGCAGAAAGTGGGTGTCAAACCATAGACTCCATCATGGGAAATGGGGGAGGCTGCTGACTGGCAGAAAGGCTTGCTGCACTGTGGATTCAACTCTAAGGAGGCAGGCCCACGGGTGTGACACAGCAGCACTGCTCAGGCCTGTGCTAGTTGTTTTTCCTCAGTTAAATAAATCCTGCAGGTCTTTCAAAACGCTTATAAGATTTCTGTTTTACTTCCTTAAATAAACCTGCAATTTCAACCTGTTAAAAACCATTGAAAATGCCATTTTCTAAGTCAAAAGAATGACTGCATTCTTTTGACTGCATTGTGGTAATTTTATATGATTCGACTAACTGTCAAATGGTCATGCAGATTTGATACTATGATGTAACTGTTGGGAGAGAGTAGGAATTCAAATGTGAACACTAAATGCCTTATTTTTTTCCAACGAATCCCTATAGGGTTAAAAGAGAAGGCAAATTCCTTTTCACTGCAATTAGTATTTGTGGAATATTTAATCACACAGTGCTGTGAAGTGTACACAATACACAGAAGAGACCAACATTACCCTTGAGAAATTTATCATCTGTATGTGAGGATTTGGCTAAATATAGGACAAAAATAGAGTTTCCATTTTCTACATAGCAGGCAACAATGGTTGTATTGTAAAGTACAACTGATCTTTCAAAAACTACATTGATGTCAGTATCACAGACACCTAGAGATACCACTTACTGGCCTTACTTTTTTATGCACACTTGCCCCCCTCTAACACACATACTTACACACACACAATGAAAAAGCAAACACTCTATGTTTAGCTTTCTTTCTAAGACTGGCTATATAATTTGCAGGAAAAAACATGAGGTCCTTATTAAAAAATTATTACGCATTTCAAGATGGCAACAGGAGAGCATTAAACTGGGATGCTTCTAAAGATGGAACTCTTTATAATCACTCAAGTTGCATGCCATGAAGCCAGCCTTGCTTATCTCTCTGTCTCTCAAACATATCGGGCTCATTCTACCCCAGGGCTTTGGCACTTGCTCTCCCCTCTGCTTAGAATTCTCTTCTCATGGCTGTCTCAGAAAAACTGCTTCCTCTGTGGAGAGACCTTCCTTGACTACCATGTCGAAAGAAGCTCCTCTTTTGTCACTATCTAAATATTATTTTGCTTTCTTTCTGTTTCTTCATTCTGTTATTTTTTGCTTATTTATTGACTTATTTATGGTCTTATTTCCCTCTACTGATATGTAAACTCTTTGACAGAAGTTACTTTTTCTTGTTCACTTTGTCTTGTGCACATGGCTCCTCAAACAGTACTTGGTATATAGTAGATGTCCACTAAATATGTTTTTGATGAATAAATGAACAAACTAGATTATTTACAAAATATTTCTAATTTATAAAAAAGGTTCACTGGTCTTGAAGTTCTTAAGTGTTCCAGCAGACTCAGCTAACACACATGCATGAATTCAAACACAACATAAACCAATGAATGAAATTTAGAACTCAGCCAATGCAATACATCAAAAGTGGAACCCTCATTCAGTTGTGATTACTAAGTGATTTATCTTTAGAAATCACACTACATTCTAAAAGTCAACCAGCTTTTAGAGTTAATTCTGCTGTGGCTCTCTTAAAAAAATTTTAAGCGGAAGTAAAAAGTAGGCATATATAAAATGTTGACAGAACGCATCCCACAAAACACTTTCTAAGAAAATAGGGTAAAAAATTTTAATCACAACTGTGACTACTCTCAAGAATAGAACATAATTATTAAGACACTATTAAATGCTTTATTAGAATACTGAATGCAGCTGTAATTTTTTCACAAAGCTTAATATTCACTTTATAGTAGTTAAATAACAAACAAAATCAAAATAATTATAAAAGGTCACAAAAAGTAGGGCTTTGACCCCTTGCAGGAACTGTTATCTTGAAAATAATCTTGGTTGAATTAATCTGAAGCTCATGTTAGGGGTACTTAGTCTTCTGTAACATACTTCTTTAATTATATCTTTGAATTTAAGAGTCAAAGATAATGGCCCCTTAAGTCTCAGCTTTGATTTTCACGGCCCAGTTGGTTCTGGCTAGAGTTGGTACCATTTGCAAATCTTTCTTTTTGGTGGTTTCACAGTTTCTAGCTACCACAAGAAATTAACAAAACAACTTATAAGCATTGACTTTTGAAGACATTCCTATATATCCAAATAGAAGGCAATGCAAGCTAAGTAGGAGAGCATTTGCAATTTAAAATATAATTTCCCATAATGAAAATGTAAAGCAGTCATTCTGTTTTATTCAGCATGGCAGGTTAGGAATCCCTGTGAAGCTACATTGAAGCAAAGAGTAGATTAATAATTTATTTTGGTTCAGAACTGTGCAATAGGGCACCACAACCTTTTATTCTGTAACCAGCTGCTGACCCTAATATGGATGAACCAATTAGACATCTCTATTTAATTGTTGGGTGACCCATGTAAAACTCACTAGGAATTTTCATTTTAAACAACACTCAACTGTCTGAAAGAATCCTAGTTATCCCCCTGGTGGAGGTGGTTGATTTGATAGAAGTGCACAAAGGAGTTCAGCAAACAGGGGTTGGCAAGGGTGGGTGGGCTGCAAGATCATTTAGACTGTGTTCTGTAAAAGAACAGCTTAATATAATGAGCCTTTTTTCAGTCTCCCTTGGCAGAGCATCAGCCCTCTCAGATAACCCCACACAAAGCAAATACCATCCGTCTGAAGTTACATTTGCTCCTTGTTATCACAAGTTATGCCACTTAATTCATTATTCAAGGAATTCACTTTCTTGTTTATTAGATGCAAGGTAGCCGCTTATCCCTAAAGGCCATGTATGCAAAAGACCACTTGTAATCCTGTCACTTCAAACCTCTCTAGGCTTTTACATTGCTTCAGGAATTAGCAAGAAAGAAGCAAACAATTTAGACTTATTCCAGATGATATTAAATCTCTACATGATGAAAGAAATGAGAGAAATGCTAACCTGAAATTTGTTGATTTGGAGAGTGGTTTTCAGATGCTATCTTTACATGTAAAGGTTAGTACATTCACCGGATTCCCACAATAAACACCCTGAATTATTCTTCCTACATAAAGACGAGTAAATTAAATGCATTTTTTTTTTCTGTACAGGCTACGTGCAAAAAAAGGTAATGTAACTCATCAACTGCATTTCAGAGATGCAGGCCAGTTTGACAATGTACATGCTAAAACAGATATTAAATATACTTTAAACTTTGATATCCTATGTGTCAAGGCTTTGGGGCATGATTCTTTAAGTATATTTAATGTTGGATTAAAAAATACATTGAAAATAGTTTTAATTTTTTTTTCAACATGGGTCTTTCAAGATTTTTTTTGGTTGTAACAGAGGTGATATATTCTGAACAATATGAGACAATATAACCATTTGAACTCTTCACGTAACATAGTATAATGGCCAGAGATACTTCATTTTGATTTGATAATCTTATACTATTAAAATCATTAAAATGTAAATGAATTACTGAATTAAACAACTTTCACTGCACTCTTAGCACAATTAATATTGTACAAAATTATCTACATAATTATACAGTATGTTTACATAAAATATCCAGGAAAAAGCTACAAATCAGAGGCTGAGTGTAAAATATTTTAAGCTCTGTGCTGAAGTCTTCTAAATATGGAAATCTAAGTGGTGGTTTTAGTACTGATACTTTATGTAACTGCAGACAGTTCTAAATTTCATGCTTTACTTATTTAAGTGCTAAATAACTTTATATTTATTTTTTAAATTCTCATAAATATATATAACAGTATATCTAGACTGAATGTATTTTAAACGTGTGTGTATCACTCACACAACTAAGAGACATTTATTCTCTTCAATTAATTTACATTATGAGCTATTTGAGATTGAACATTAGTTCAACAAAAGCCACAGAGAACATTTTAATGTAGCATAGCACACACAGATATGCCTAAGATAAAAGACTTGACATCTCCAGAAAAAAGGAACCACGTACAGGGAACCTCATTTTGTGAATAACACTGTGACTAATAAAATAATGTCTACAGAATTACCTGCAACTATTTAAGCAATGAAATAAACTTGAAAACTCACATACCTAGTACCTATGGATATTATTATAATTATTGCCATTCTTCTGAAACATCACTCATATTAATATAGAGATGAACAAATTGATTCGCCTGAATAATTAACCTTTACTATAGCATAACTACCTTAGGTACAAATTAGTGTTTTCTATTCAGCTTAAGACATAAATCTACCAGAGAAATAACACTTATTAAATATAGTGCAAAAATCAATTGTTTCCTGTCACTGTCAGGAATTAATATCAACAATTAAGTTGTGCAGTATTTTTAAAAGCTTATATTCATCTGTCTGTGCCAATTAAGAAAAAACAGCAAAATTGAGCAAAAGGAAATTAACAAATAGTAATAATAAAATACAACTTTCCTGTTGATATCTTAGATATATAACTTTATTCATTATTGTACAACTTATGATTTTTTACATGTGGGAGATTTAAAAAGTCACCCAGTGATTTTTATAGTGCAACCGTATGCTAGATAAAGATATTTAAGCTGTCAGTATAAACTGCTTCTGTTTTCATTTTGCATTTAATTTCAATGCCAGACTCAAGGCATAAATTTTTCATCACCTGCAATGCCATGAATAAAAGATTAAAAAAAGAACTGAGAAGAAATTCTAACACATGCGGTGCATGCAGCACATTGTGCAGACGCAGTATTCATAACTAGATGTTTAATTTCCATGTTTTTTTTTATATCAGGAACATTATTATTTGAGTTAATACATCATGGAGCTAATTTCCCAGTATTTTAGCTTTTCAGAATTCAAGTTTACCTAGTTTGGGCCAAATAGGCCATTCATTCCACTTGAAATCTGAAGTATACCTTTGTAAGATTTACATGCTACTTTGTTAGCACTGCAGGATTCTATTACTCTCATATTTCTAGAAAGGGCATATTTCAACATCATATATTTTTGGTTTATTCCATGAAATAACACGTACATTAACCTTGCCTGAAAGTTCAAAGAACTAGGAATTACTGTAACGGCCATACCTAGTATCAGTTCCTCATTAAGGCTTGCTTCATGTTCTCAGCCGAAAGATATAATCAATCCCAAGAGGTAAAGTTATGAGCTTAGTGTTGAGGCATTTTTATTTAGTACTTAGGACTGTTTTCTGTAGCATAATGTATCTTCATTGTTACTTTATTAGCCTCCAAAGGACTCAGAGACCAGAACAATTTCTAATTAATACCAATAGACTCTTAGTGAGCAAGAGATGCACAAGAGCCCCTCCTAAACTCATCAGGAGGGCCCTGGGCTTACTGGCCTTATCATTCTGAAACTTCACTTTCTTAGGGCTGTCAAGAGCCTGCTGAGCACTCCAGGTGCATCAGGGACAGCAGAAGTTAGTCCTTCAGATCTTAGTGGCATCTAATAATGTCTAGCTTATTGTCTTTGGTTCTAGTTACTCAAACTGCTTTATTTATGGCTATTGAAATAAAATCTAGGGAAAGCTTTGGAAAAAATAAACCAAACCACGTTCTGATATGGTACTATCAATGTGGTTTCCAGTGAGCTCAGTTGGTCAGCTGATAGTGCTAATGGAACCTTGGTCATTTGTTCAGTTCCAGGGGGGCCAGTTAGCTTCACTTTGTTCTCTGGTCACAGATGGATACCTCATCTTATCCAGATGTCTTAAGTGCTATAGGTCACCAGCCAACCATATGAGAGCATATGAATGGATCAACACAAATCCATCCCTACAAGTAGGCTCTAAGAGGGCATTGGTGCCATCTCTTATAATCATTGTACAAAAATTAGTATTTTCATATAAAGCCTTTTGATCATTGTTTATGACTATAAAGGAAGCACTTTATATATTCAAAACATTTAATGGACCTTAATTAGCTAGACTTCACAACATTTCTATGATGTTGGCAAGTTTAATTAAGCTTACTTTACAGATGACAAAGATTAAAATGAGAGATTAAGTTACTTGTCTGAGGCCACATCAAATGTCAGGGGCATTTCTCAGATTAGAATCCTTGTCTTCTCTATCTCATTCCATTGTAGTACCCATGAGACTCCTCTGCCTCTATGGAAACAGCCTGAAGTCACAGTAATATGTCACTACATTACCACATTATTTTTCATTACGCTAGAAGACACAAGCTTAGTGAAAAGGCATGGTGAGTGAAGGACTACAGATCTCCCTTTAAGCAATATAAATGTATGGAAATGTGCATTTGTTGAACAGATAAATTAGAGGCTATCTTGTATCACTTAGTCTATGCTATCTGGTATTGTTATTAATCACTTTTTTTTTCATGCCCTGACTTCCCAACTAGACATCAAGCACAGGGACTGGACCATGTCTTATATTTCTTTAAATCTGTAGTATATATTAATAAATATTTATTCTTGACAATGGTGTTTCATTAGAGGGAGATAGGAGAATATAAGACTTCATACCCTATGGTAATGGCAAAATAAAGTGTGAGAGAAGTTTCATGGTGGTGGGCACAGTGGATTTTTTCTATAGAGCCTTTATAGTTATAGCAATTCTAGTTTTGATGTATGTGCAAAACCTTTATAAGAACACCTAACACATATTCTGGATACCATTCATGAAGATGACCTACAGAGATGATGCACTTAAGGAAAATTCTTGCAAAGAGAAGAATGCTTAAACAGCAGGGTAGAAGAGGCAGCCTGATTCAGCTACTGGAGGTGGAGACTTCACTGTGCAGCCCAATAGGACCATGTCAGTGTTGGGGGTTGTAAGAAAATGAGCTGCTCTATATTACAGAAGAGAAAAACACATGATGGTGGGGTGGAGGAGGACAATAAACATGTTTTTCATTTTATAAAATCATTCATAAGATGTTTTAAATTTGTGTGCTTTTCTCATGCCTCCAAGTCATCCTATTTAAGATAAAATTGATGGCTAGAAAGTTTCAGAAATATGGCAATTTTGTGAGTTAAAGTATGCCGCTAAAGATTTTTCCCCCTTGGTAATTGACTAAGATTTGATTCTCTTAGTAAAGGATCAAGTCAAGAACCACTGGAGTTGCTTTCTAAAATGAGGAGCTGTTTTAGAAGTCAGTATTAACACCTATATGATCCGAGAAGGAAACGGCAGACTCAGTAGCAAACTCAAGGTATAATGTATGTGTTCCCACAAATGGGCCAATCCTAGTTTGTCATTTCAATACAGTCATCTCTTTGTTGTTCATGTCTCTGTATCATTAAATCTGTGGGTATTGGAACTTTCCAAAGAACAACCTTCTGAAGTCTATGGGCTGGTCTTATTAATTCCTACAGTGGTTAGGGTAATCACTCTTTTTTTCATAGAGATGAATATTTTGCACAAGATTATTAGAAATTGTAAATTCATTGACCAACTTTGTTACAAAGTAGAAAAAATTAAAGTCATTTGCTGCTTATTCTTAGTGCAATATAGTACTCATTTTCATGCTACAGAGATTTACAATATAATTACATGGTCAATATAGTTTAATTTTCATCTTCTGATTTTTTAAATAATATTAATGAATCAGAGCTTATCCTATTTGAGCTTTGATGATAATTTGCCTTGATGTATGAGAAAATATACTGAGCACCAGTATTTCAGGGATACTTTCTTCGTACCAGATTAGTGTTTATTAACCTATAAGGCTTCCAGGGTCCATAAATCTCCTGAAGGTACATGCAAATTTTGGAGGTATATGCATACGTTGTATGTTTCTAGGTACAGAGCTTTTCTTAGAACTTCAAAGGAGCTCCTATTTCAAAAAAAGGGTATGAGCCACAACTCTAGATCCTCAGCTTGTGTTCACTTTTAAAAAGTTAATACTCCTCTCTCTTTAATAAAGATGTCTTTCTCTATATATATTGTTAAATTTAATTGCTTTTATGAATTAGCGAGGTGCTCAAATAAATGAAAAATGCTATATTTTGTTTCTAACATGGAAGGGGACACACAGGACAACTGAAAAAAATGTAAGCTAATTACATATTTTTTATACTAATCACTGGGAGAGATTAATAAGGGCAGTTAAAGAAATACCTTTCCTTAAGATACTTGAGATAAAAATAAATCCTCTCTCTAAGAGACAGTAGGTGTAGTTCTTCCTAGGAAGAGAGTGCTACATTAGAAATCTTGGGTCCTTTCCAGGTTTATAATCTCTTCACTATGTGCTTCTAGGAGATGTAAAATAACTATTTTTATTCATTGTCAATCAAACATATCACTTCAGATACATGCTATGCTTAGCTAACCTGTCTTTTTAAGAAAGAAACCTATTTTGAACTAAAATACCCCAATCACACACACAAACACACAGGATGAGATGAGAGAACTTGATTCTGTTTAAATTTGTGTCATCAACTCACTGAGTTCTCAAAAGCAAGTTAATCTTGCCATAAACCCTTGAAATGCTTTTTTTACACCCAAATACCTTAAACACAAAAAGTTGTTTTGAGATAAGTCAAATGTTTCTCGATTCATTTAAGATGATTGAAAAATTACAAATTCTTAGTCCCTCTCCCAAGTTTAAACAAGCAGAATTACTCAGGAGGGGCCCTGGGAATCTGTAGCATAACAGGTGAACTACGTCACTCTGGATCATTCAAGTCCAGGAAGCCTGGAAGGATGTGATATTCTCAGTCCTTTAAGGTTTTTGGATTTTGGCTAGTTGACATGTAATTCCTTTCTTCTAAAGATTTTCAGTGTAACTCCCTCAAATCAATGTCAGCTGGAGGCTGGGAGAATACATTTCCAATCATGAAATGAATTGTTGGTAAGTATGCAAAACAGCATTTGAGGAGTTAATTCAAAATTCTGTTGTCAAGAAATATAAAGGAATGGGGACATGTGTATGAAATAAAAAATAATAGCTTTCTTTACTGTCCTTTAAAAATCAGTACTGATTATTTCAGAAGGCATTGATAAGCTGAGGGTCAACATATTTTTTCAGTCATGCTCTTAGGGAAACATTAATTTAATATGTTCTTCTGGACAAGCAGTTCTATTTCGATCTTACAAAAAGCTTTTAATTCAAAAGGGGAAGGGCAAGAAATTGGTGGAAAATTGTAAAAGGTTTATGAGGGTTTGTTTTTTGATTAACAAAACTGAGAGCCAAGACAACGTCTGTTTCTAATCATGTTTCTATTAACTTGGACCTTTTTTTTCCCAACCTGAAAGTGTGGAGTGAAATCTTATACTCAGCTCTGTGGAGGCATATGCCAGTAAAATAATGCAACTACATTTAGCCACTTGAAGAACAGATCTATGACCAAAAATATTGTTAGCAATGCCCTGGGTTCTGTTTTCTCCCAGTATCATAGCATATTTAAAACAATGTAAGCTTACATATAAAGGAGCAAATAATCTAAGACTAAATGCAAAGATAATGACACATCTGCTCACAAATACGCATGTTTCCCAATTCACAGTATGTAATTTCAGCTTTAGATCACTGCCGAGCGATCACAACTAAACTGCAAAACAATATCAAAAGTTTGAGAAGTGACGTAATAGTGAGATGATAACCTTCTTATATTCCTAAAAGGTAATGCTCAGACATACTGATAGATTTCTAGATTTTTTAAAAGGCTGGAATTGCTACAGAATGGTTGTTACTGCATAACAGTGGACCACTTTATTATAAATAGAAGGCCCCACAGCCATTTTGGTGTAATCTTTCACTACTCAGTTGGCAGCTCCATGCTGGCTAGTGTGTGATATAGCTCATCTCATTATTATTTAAGGTAAAATGCTGAGTTGTTAATGGAAATTCAACTGCGCCTTTTTGTAAAGTATGCAGATTTACTTTTCCCATTTGGTCCAGGAAGTAACTTGAAATTTCGTTAGGTAGCTAAGTGATTTTCATTTGGGGTGTATGTGAACATTTTAAAAAGAGAATTCCTGCAGGTACTGAATTGATACTTGGAGTTTCTTCTAAATTTTATGTGCCAACTTATTTAAATTATTAAAAATGAACTAGCTTTTGATCTTAGAACACCATTTTATAATCATTTTAACTATAACACAAGTTTGGCTCTCCTATTTCCTCACAATGATTTTGTTCAATCCTGAATTCACTTTTAGTGACTCTAAAGTTCCCACGTTCTCAATTATTTGTAAGCCTGTAGGCAACTTGTTAGTAATATGAAGCCTACAATGCCCTCAGTAAGGATGTAAATTCATTCATGAAACACATTGCGTAGTTTCAAGCATTGCTGTTAGAACAGCCGTCAAAGTTTCAAGGTGACTTAAAATGCTCTCCGCGCTGATCTCTAATAGTATTTCTATCAAAGGTATATTAACAAACGAATAACTCAGTGTTTTAGACTGCTGAACATAACATTTCTGAAGTTTCTGTTATATAATAAATTATTTTTAAGCATATTCTTTTTAATAGTACATTTATTTAAATGACCCCTAAACCTGGGTAAGGTTAAGAATAAAGTTTTATGTCAGTTTCATTTTTAATAGTTTTCAGGTACTGTTCTTCTATGGTAATTTAATTTGTATTATCCTAAAAATGTATCATATAAATATATTATCATGCATAATTATTCTAAGCAGTAGCATTACTGTTTTTATATTTATAATTATTTATTCATTTCCAGTCACTCAGCATGCTATTAATGGGCCATATAGTTAGATATTCTAATTTGTTCTGTGACTTATAATTATTTTACATAGATGTTCAATATGAAGTATTTTGAAGTTTATAAAAATTCTTTTTTGTGTTACATGCATATCTATAGATACAAAACTCAAAGATATTTTTCATAATATACTATAATATGGTTACAAGTGCATTGAAATTCATCTTGTTAGAATGGTAGTAATATATCCCACCAGGACTACTGTTCCTAGTAGCAATTTAAAATAATTATTGTGAGACTTGATGCTAGACATCAGGTTTGCAATAGAATTACAATGAGGGAAGTGTATTAGAGACAAAACATTGCTGGAAGAAAACTTCATAATGGTGCAATTTGGAACTAAGCCTCAATTTTACAGTAATAGATTCTCTTTATGATGGCACAAAGGAGTGAATGCACTTAGCAAATTTAAATCTATTATTAGTCACACTTTGTGGATTGCAGAGCAAAAGGAGAAAAGAATTAGCTTTTTAAATATGTTCTTATATAAAACAGGTTCTAGTAGGAGCAGTCTTATATAAAATCTCCTTGTTATAGTTCATAAGCACCGTCAGTCTATAACAGCAGGGAGTTGTCTCGGTTTAAAAGTTTTCCAAAATAGTTCTGGAGGTACCTAATTTCAAATTATAAGATTCCGAAGTCAGGATGCATTCAACATCACTGCATTTCTTATTTACAGAAATACAGTACAGAACAAGAGAGAGAGAGTTAATTTGGTCTCTGCCACGTACTGTGATCTCTGTCCTTGAATGAAGAAGTGTTTGCAGTTCACATTGGTACTGTACCTGCCTTAAACATGATTTCAAGTATAGCAAGAATTTAGCAGTGTTAAGCCAGTATGATCTGGCAGTCATCTATATAAAAGGAGTTTCAACTGGCAATTCTGTAAAGGAAACCAATAGCAATTCAGTAGGTATTTTTAGTATAAAACCAAAACACTAAAATTCCAAGCTTTCATTTTCAAGTAAACTGTTATATTTCTGTTTTAATTATGATTCATTTTCCTATCTCATTTTAAAATAATACTAAGTAATATATTTGATAATAGCATAATCTGGTTTTAAAATAACATATAACATTCCCATAATGTTGACTGAACACATATTAATGCAGCTGTAATCCTTAAGAAATATTAAACAAAATTCTTATTTATGATGTTTCAAGTAAGTATTTATGAAAAGCAGTGGTAGAATCACCAGCTGAATTGGAAAGGTTAAGTATATATACAAATTAATGTTGGTAGATTGATGGGATAAGAAAGCATGGCCATAAGAAAAAGAATGGCTACCCATAAAATTAAGTTCTATGCAGCCTAAACAGAGCAGATATAAATAAAATTAAATAATACAAGGGAATTACTAAGAAAAACATTTCCTCATAAATTATCTACATGCACTACCCACATTAACTCTTAATTGCTTTCCTATGATTTTTTTTTTTTTTGCTTCTGTAGTCTGTAGCTGGCTTTGTTTAAAGATTTGAGTACACTTTTAGCCTGCTGGGCTCTAGTTAATAGTTTACACATAGGCTCAGCTCTGCCAACATTCAATTAATCTTTGAAATATATACTCTCTTTCCTTCACTTCAAAGACATTGCCCTTTGCCAGTGTTCCTCCTACTTCTCAGTCTGCAGTACGTGGTTCTATTTAAGCATTGGGTCTTGCCTCTCTTCTACATACTGGGAGGTCTCATCCATTCCCATGGCTTCTGTTAGCATCTCTGTGCTGATCACTCAAATCTTTCTTTACTGAGCTCCAGACCCATATAACCATCTACCTACTGAGTAATCTATCCTCAGACATCCCATACCTCAAACTTAATGTGCCCCAAACTAAATTTGTTATCTACTTTCTCCCTGAATATATTCTTTCCCCAGTGTTTACCATTGAGGGAACCATCTACTCAATTGCCCAAGCCAGAAACCTTTGTATTATGCCAGAATCATCTTTTCCTCTCCAGTGTGCAACCAATCTCTAAGTTCAGATGCTTTTACCTATTATTTCACAAACTTACTTATTCCCATCTGTTTCCATTATCACTGTCCTAATTCAGGTCACCATCACTTCTCTATAGAATTATCCTAATAGTGTCCCAGTTGGTTTTATCTCACCCTGACCCAGTCCATTCTTAATGTTACAGAAGGAAGATCCTTCCAAAAAAAGAAAAAAGATAAAGGAATGATTGATAAATATGAATATCTAAATTTAAAAAAATCTTCTTAGAAAAAAATACCCAGGTAAAATCAAATATAAATCATTAACTTGGAAAAATATTTTCAATACATATAGCACAGAATTAATGCTGCTAATCAATAAAGAACTCTTATAAATCATTCTCTAAAAGAAATATGGGCAAAAGACATAGAAGCCAGTTTGCTTCTAAACCCATTCTCAAAATGGGTTTTAAGAATCTAAAAAGATGTTTAACCTCTCTCAGTTGTAAAGGAAATACAAATCAAAACTAGATATTTTCCACCTATCAGACTGAGAAAATTTTAAACATTTGAGCTTGTGGGGAAAATAAACCCTTACTAATGGGTATGTAAATTAGGTAAATAAACAAGGATGCTTATTGAAGCAACTTTTACAATAAGTATAAAATGAAGGATGATATAAATATTCATCAATTGGGTTTGGTTAAATAATTTATGGGAACCCATAATCTGGACTATTAGGCTGTTAGTAAAAAAGAGTAAAATAGATATTCATAAGGTCATGTGGAAAAAATTTCCACATTATAATAGCAAATGGAAAAAGACAGTATAGTTTGTACAAAATGCTCTTACTTGTGTAACAAAAACGGATGTATATGTATAGATAGAAATTCTCTGAAAAACTGCATAGAAAATGTTCACAGGGATTGCCTTTGGGAGGCCTTTTATAATATGTGACATTTTGAACCATTAGAAATAGCTAGCTATAAAATTACAAATACTATCATGCCATTCTCACCTTAAAAAACTTCAATATCCTCTAATTCCCATTAGGATAATATTCAAGGTCCTAAACAAAACTTACATGATATTTAAAATTGGGCCTCAGCCTCATAGAGAGGCCTATGAAGAGTGCCAAGCACTCATAGAGAGACCACTTTCCTCTCTTAAAGTCTGGGTCTGACCACAATGAACATTTTCAATTCCTCAAATGCATGGGAACAATTCCTTTGATACTGTTCACCTTTTCCGGGCCCACTCTTCATGCTTCAAAACTCAACTTGAAAGTCACTGCGGCCAGGGAGGCTTCCCTGATCTTCAGATACCTTTCTACAACACTTCCCACACTTCCTGTTTTGCTGCATGTCACTCACACTGATAGGCCACAAGCTCCTTGGGGGGCAGGTACCATGCTTCCTTTGCACACAATTCAATTCCAGGAATGAACATAACACCTGGTCTTTGAATAAGTGAATGTATATGAACAGAAAGATTTACAAGCTATTTGATTGACTGTTAAGTTGCTACAATTTGGCCAATCTTTAGTAGTGATGTTTGGAGTTAAAGAGAAGGTAAAAAATGAGCTGAAAGTGGATAGTTGGAGGTGCAGAAACATGCATAACTGCTCAGAACAATTACACACATATAAATAACAGCAAAGGAGCATTTAAAAACTGATCAAGCGGTAAAGAAAAGTGTAGAATATGGGAATGAAAAGAGTGGGAAGGGATGACTGAGGGTAGATATCTTGGCAAATATGAGGTTTTAACTTGATCTTTGAAGTGAAGAACAATGGGAATAGGATGGAGGCCTTCCTAAGTGAGGGCAGGAATGTGCAAGAGAACAGAAGGCTGTGGGGATGCAGCACCCCCCTAGATTGCTTTCTTTCGGCCTGAAGTGGGGCTCAGTCTTCTCTGTTCTCTGCAGCTCTGTGATGACTCCATCTCCGACCTAGCCTGGAGTTGCTATGCTTTCCACAAACGGACACAGTGAGTCATCCAAGAGGAGGTTCCCAGTGTCCCTGTGACACCTTGGGATAGAGACATTACTGCTGAACTATATACATGGTGCCCAAACCTGTCCAACTTTCAGGAGAATTTTGTTGAGTTCTTGGCTATGAGGTGCTTTAGAAATCTTGAAAGAAATGTAAAAAGCAAGATATCCTATCAGCATAGAAAGACCTGCTTGTCTTTCTTGTTCAGCTGCAGCTAACATTAATAATGGCTGGCTCTTTCCTCCCCTTTTGAGTCAAGCATTCAAGTCCTCAAAGGCTTTTTTCTCCCCAGTGGTCTGTCATGTCTGCCCTTGAACTCCACCTCCACCACTGCCAGTTGGAGCCAGTCCCCATCACTTCTTTCCTTCCCACTTAGTGCCGTTTTCTCCTCACACCTAACAGAACATGATTGTCATGCTTGGCGCTCTCCTCTTTCTGCTCCATGTTTTCTCCATCAGTGATTATTTGCTCCCATTGCTTCAGCAATCACCTGTACACTCACGACTCCCAAACTGATGTTTTAGTCCTTACCTTTCTCCTGACTTTCCAATAAGAAACTCAACATGTCCCCTAACAAATTTGTTCTCTTTCCCCAAGACCTTTTTCTCCAATATGTCTCATCTTGTTAAGGCCATGGCCTTTCTGAATGGATCAAGCTACAAGCATTGAATTACCTTTTGATTTTTCCATAATCACTTAACATATTTTACTAATTCTTCCTCCAAAGGTTTCCCAAATTGTTTGCTCTTTTTCATGCCTGCTGCACTGGAGGAATCCCAGTCCTCGGCATCTCTGCCTTGATCTTCTAATTGTTTTCAAGGCCTGCAGTATTTTCACCTCTAGACTATTGTCTGATTTGCTAGGAGAGCCTCATAATAAGAAGTCTCTGATGCTTACAAAAGTATAGAGGACAGGGATGTCACTATCTGAACCCAGTTGACACATCCAGTCATATTTCCAGCCACACTGCCCTTGTTTCCTGCCTTCTCTCTATAATGAACCACTCTATATCCTAATAGTGCCAAGATTTTCCACATCTCTGTGTCTTTGCCAATTCAATTTCCTCAGCCCACATATGCACTCCCCTGTTTCTAGAGGGCCAACTCTGACAAATCCTTGCATTCAGTCTCACAAGTCATCTCTCACATGCAATTTTTTCTCTTTGCCCCCAAGCTGAATTCATTTATTGTTCATCTGTACTCTGATAACACATTAAACACACATGTAACAATGCTTATGACCAGCCATTTGAGATATCACTACTGCATGATCAGAGCACAAAGCTGGTTCAGAGGTTAAACTAGGAGGTCTGTGGCTAAACAGTAAGGTCTTTGACTCCTCCAGTGCCTAACACAGTGTTTGGCATATGGTTATCATTTAACATAGGTGTGCTGAATGAATGAATAATCTTCTATGGCTTTGTTTTTCTAAACCAGAGTTAACTTTGTCAGATTGGCTATTGATGAACTCTTTCAAATTGTCCCTTCTTTCCCCAATGCCATTTCTTCATTTTTCAAGACTCAGAAGTAGAGCTCTGAGCCTCATGTAGGTCATAAATGACATTTATTTGCACTTATATCCATTTCTGAGCTTTTTAAAATACTATTTCCCCTATTTGGAAAGGGCTCAGTACCTCTTCTAGCTGTATAAAGTTTCTTAAGTACATGCCTCCAACTTAAAAACTCTCTAGAACTCTCTGCATTTCATGCTTGCTGTGTACAAGTCCTGCCTTCCCTCAGATCTACATTTGTATGACACGATTCTTTATACACACACACACATTTTATGCTTTAAGTCGAACCATATGAAACTGCCAACATTCGAGATAATTCACCTACAAATATGGCAATTTCATGTGGTTCAAACTAATTATAAACTTTTTGAAGGAAGGTTACCATATCTCAGAGCTTTTTGTTTTTTCTCTTGGGCTTGTTTCTACCCAGACAGTTGGTCAGAGGTTCTCAAAGTGAGGTCTGTGGACCCCTGTGGGTCCCTGAGATCATGTTAGAAGTTCATAAAAATCTAAAGAATTTTCCTAATAACCCTAAAATATTATTTGCCTTCTTCACTGTGTTGAAATTTGGACTGATGTTGCAAAAGCAATGCTGAGTAAAACCACTAGTGCCTTTGCAGCAATCAGAGCAGCAGCATCGAATGCTGCTAGTGCTCACTGTGGGCTTCACTGCCGTGCACTTACATCAAAAGAAAACAGGACAGTCTGACTTAGTGATGCTATTGATGAAAAATAATCAATTATGTTCATCTTGACCCTTGTGTATACAACTTTGTAACATTCTGTGATGAAATTGGAAGTACATGTGAAACACTTCTATTGTGTACCAAAGTACACTGGCTGTCTAGAGGAAAAGCACTTGTGTCACTGGGTAACAGACTGAACTGCCCATTTTTGCCATGGAATACCATTTTTCTTTGAAAGGACAACTGATGGATATCTGGCAGATATTTTCTCAAAATGAACAAAGTGAGACAATAATTTCAAGGAAAGCAACTGACGTATTTGCTCCCAGTGATAAAATTCAAACGTTCAAGCAAAATTGGAACTTTGAAAAACTTGTATCTGCCACCATAAACTTGACAGCTTCCTAATATATAAAACTTTTTCTGATGAGATTAGGGTTGATATTAACAATTATTATTTTCAATATTGTACATTGAAATGAATCAGTATTTGAAGATCTGTATAATTCAGTCAGCTGACATTTTCCAAATGAAAATACTGGATGTTACTAAATGTTACATGGTAAAGATCCATTTAAAGTGCAAGATGTGGTTTCAGATTACACACTGTCACTAACCTTTAAGAAGCCACCACTTGTTGAGTTTTGGCATAGTATTAAAAAGAATATCCACAATTATCTGAAGTGGTAATAAAAACATGCCTACATATCTATATGAGGTCATATTTGTTCCCATATACTTCAAGCAAAGTAACATATCAGAAGAGATTCAATGCAGAAGTAGATAATAGAATACAGCTGTATTAAGATAGACATTAAAGAGATTTTCAAAAATATAAAGCAATGCCACACTTGTCATTAATTTTTTTTTTTAAAAAAAACTTCTATTTTCCCATAAAACATAAAATATGGAACTGGCTTATTGTTATTCTCAAGTGAACTAACAAAATACTTTGAAAACTTCTCAGTTCTAATTTCTAATATGGTAAATATCCATAGGAATAATCTACATAAGCAAAAGCTTTTTGGGGTCCTAAATAATTTTTTGAATGCAAACGGAACCTGAGACCAAAAATTTGAGAAGCAATACAGCAGATACTCAATAAACGTCTGGCGAGTTATTGACTCAATGAAGCAATACAAAGGAAACTAGGAAGGTTGTGATTATGTAAGCCTAATTAAGTGATCAGGGATTCACTTTTGTGTGCTGCCTTGTTCAAAGACTTGGCTGTTTCCATACCTGTCACCATACTAAGAACTGAGTGAGCACTAAGTCCTACTCAATTCCAGGAAGCAATGAGGAATTTCACTGGAGACAAGTCAATGGAAGCTCAGTTTTAAATGCAAGCAAGATTAATTATTCTTTAAAACTTCCAAATGAAAGAGGATTCTCAGAGCAAATGTCTCCCTCATCTTGTGCTGGTTCCAAATATCAGGCAAGACTGTTAAGAAGAACTCTTGGACTTCCCTTAAATTGCTTTAGAAAATGTGAGTTATGAATACTACCTCACGGTATGTTTCCTGGGAGGCTGGATCACCAACCACACAATACTGGAAAGTAGCCAGTGTACTAGCATTGAAGCTGTGCTGTCACAACACAACTCCTCTGAGCGGGGTGGGTATGGGCCGGATGGTGCGGAACACTCACGCAGCTGCTGCGTGGTGAGGTGAAGTGGGGCGACCCCAAGGGGAGGGCACAGGAGCCACACTTCAAAGGCGCACTGAATTACAATGTCACAAACATGTGGCAAAGTTGTTGACTGCCAAGAACTCCCAGCAGCCAGACTGGTCTGCTATGCCACAAATAGAAACAGGGTGGTTCTTTTTGAGTAAAGGCATTGGGCCAAATGAGACTAAGAGGCAAATAGCAGCTGCAGTCCCATATCAAAGGAGAATCTTTATAATATATTCCATGAAAAAAGGACTGTTGGTCATGCTCTGCCTATCTATTCAGCCACACCTGCACAGATAAACATCAGGAGCATAATCTTGAGAAAATGAAGCACTCTGATGAATAAATCTCACACAATTTCTCAGTAAGCATCTTTTTTTTTTCTTTTCTGAGTATTCCCTTCACACTTAATTTATGCATCTTATGGCATAAATTGTTTTCAGCCTGGCATTCTAGTTACACTTGCTTAAGTTTCATTCTTCCATCTCTAGTGTAAACTTATTGAAGACCATTCATTGTGCCCTTCAAAGTCCATAGCACAGTGCCATATACATAGTAGGTGCTTAGTAAATACAAGTTGAATAAATGAAGTCTAAGATTAGCAAAATGGCTTCTTTAATATTTCAAAACTGTCAAAAACCTGCTGTCATAGTCTTATTGATCTAACAATTTGTTTATCTAACAAATATTTATTGAGTCCCTATCACATGTGAAGTAATATGCTAGATGATGTTGGTTATGTAAAGATGAAATAGACATGAATATTTCTCTAAAAGACTCCATAGAGAGCTAAAGATACAGTACAAATTTTGCTTTTTTGTTTTGGCCATATCCTTACCATCAACATCACTGTGGCTATGGAAAAGGAAGTCTTAGGAAAAAAGCAAAATCAAATTCATCAATGATATATTCAAGGAGAAAAAAGATGTTAGGCTTACTTTGCCACACTACAAAGGTGGACAGGATTTTGTCCATATAAAATAAGGCATAGTTGGTACAGAAAAGATATGCCAGAAAAACATGGTATGTCTATTTTACTGGGCCAGTTTGAGTCCATAGGTAGAAGCAACACAGCTCAACTGAGAAAAAGCTTACTTTGGAATTTACAGGAAAACAACCTTCAAGTACCATACAGGGGCTATGAGGAGCAGTTTCCAGTGGGTAAGATTAGTTACCATTGGCATATATAACAGAATAGGGTTGTGGAGTTTCCTTCTCAGCCTTTTTAAAAATGTAAGGTTGATTTTCAATATAAGATGATTATACTCTCTCTCCCACCCCTAGAAATTGTTGGATGACCCTTCAGGACCCTTTCAATCATAGGAATGTCAGTGAAAAGGACCTTGGTTGAATGAATGGATGAATGAATGTCTGAATGAACAAACACTATGGTAACATGTTAATGGGTAATAGACGAGATTCCTGTGGTCATGTAATGTCAATTTAAAAGACATCACTGAACCTCGTCAACGACAAGTTGTGTCACTCCAGGTTCCTACGGAGCCACCTTGCTCCCTCAGGTAGCCCTCTGAGACTCATCCATAGCATCATTTATGCAGCTCGCATTGTGTGTAATGAAATCCAACCTGGCATACGCCACACCTTCGCTCTTTCAGCATAAAACAAAGTGCAGCTTCCCCCACAGAGCATCCTGATTAAACAAATTAACTATGGCGCTGCCTGCAAATACACACACTAGAGTGCAGGAAATGAACAGATACAATGGCCAAGTCTGTATTTAATTTTAATTAAATTTCATTCTGTAGCTCAATTAATCCAAATCTCCAAATGTCAGCAGGACTTAGGCAAATGGAATGACATCTGCTGCACCGCACAGGACTATAAAACCTTCACTGCATGCTAGGTCTCTGGAAGCACACCAGGAAAAATGAAATATCTTTATTAAGTGTGCAGTAATGTATAGAAGTCTAACTCAGAATCTAATGAAAGAACATAAACTAGGGAAGAAAATTAGACTAAGAATGTGAGTGGTTATGGGTATGGCAGATATGCTCAGTTCCCTGCCTTGCATTATTTATTGTTTTAAAGTTGCATTGGCTTTATAGCTGTTTTCTTTAATATTTACCTAGTGGGCTTCTCAATCACCCAGGTTGGTTTTCTTTTTCTTTTAACTGACACAGATTTCTTTCCCGAGAAAAGGGAATTGGTGGAGTTGGGGTGCTCTTTCTACATAGAATATGGAGAAGACCACATTTACTATGTAGGGCCATTTTTATTGGAAGCCAGAGGTGTAGCAGAAAGAGTGTGGAGTTTGACAAGCCCAGATTAAAATTTTTGATCTGCCACTTATAACATCAGATTAGAAGATTTTTTAAAACCCAGACATTATTAATTAATGAGACTGTTTTCAGCTTGACGATGACTGGTTTTGGGAAATGTCTGTGTAGTGTTTTTATAAAATGTCAATGTGATCATTATTGTTGGATGATAAGAAATAGCTGAATCTTATTAAAATAAATTTGTTTTAGCATCATGTGCCAGATATCATGCTAGACCTGGAGACACAATGATGAATAAGATATGGCCCCTTCTCTATAGAAGGGAAAGGAATAGGTGAAAAAGAATCACAATAAATATGACACATTTCTGTCAAAGAAAGATGCCCAAATAATTAGGGAGGCCCTGGAGAAATGCCGGAAGCCAGGGGGCAGGCACTTTTCTCCTGTGAAGTGGCCCTGAAAGGTAAATTGGATGTGAACAGATAAACAGGGAAAAAAGCAGAGGGAAAAACACATGCAGAGAAAGGGTAGGGTAAGTAGTTTTGTCTTCTAGTTTGGGAAAAGAGTTCAAAGTTTGCAGAGAAATGCATATACAGTGAGGCACTCAGGGTTTTATCCTGTAGGCAATGGGGCATCTCTCCTCAGAGATCCTCATGGCAAGGCAACCCATCACCGGATCTGTATTTGAAAGTGCAGTGTGGAACATGGAGAAGAGCATGAAGGGGGGCAGAAATCACCATACAAATATGCCACTTGGGCACATAAGGATTATTTTGAACTAAAGATACTTGAAATAGCATGTGCATTAAGGTCACTCTGAGATTCCCTTTTCTTTCTGGAAGCAGGACATAAAACTCCCATGTGAAAGATGTCCTCCCTATACCAGGAAAAAAGAAACATTTTTGTCACCAGAGCTGAGGAGTAGAGACCAAGAGAAATTTCTGTACAGACTTTGTTAAAAATAAGTCTTATCTTCAGTTTCCCTGTATATTTTCATTACTTTTCCATAACTGTTAATCTTTGTTCAGTCTAGTACATGAACAACCAGGTCTAGTCATTGCTTTGGATCTTCATTTTCCTGTTGAGGCTCCCAGGTACATCTGAGCACCTGTATTCTTTTCTCCTGTTGAGCTTAGGTCAAGGTAATTCCCAGGCCCAGTCGAAGATTCTACGGAAGCGGAGAGAAAGTTCTGTCTCTACTGTAAGAGCAAGCTACTAGAGGCATGGAGTTCAGCTGGAAGGCATTCCCGGCTTCCACTAAATCAACACAAATGTGGAGGCTCACGCACAGGAGGAGAGCGGCAATTTAGTTCTTATTTACATGTCTGAGGAAGGGCTGATTAGAATGGGATGAAGACTGGTGATGGCTCATAAGACATAGAAAAGGCCTTGAAGATTTTTTGCATTCTAGGGAGGTGGGGTGTTGTTCTCATGAAAAATGGAGAGACAGATTTCAATTTAAAAGGAAAGAAGATGCCATAGATAGGGTGCATCCTCTAGCATTCTTAATGTTGAAGACTGAGGGATACGACATCAGCTAAAAATCTATTAAAGTTGTTTGGTTTTGTTTTTCACTACATGCATATATTTTGGGGGAAGAATAAAGCTTCTTGTATTTTGCTGTACTTTGTCTCTCAGATATTCTTTTCTTTTTCTCGTAATTCTTTTTCTTATGCCTCTCTAAAACTTTAACTCTCTTCTAATTCTACATTTTGATCTAAATTATGGGCTTACATATACAAATAGTATAATGCTTTAGGAAAGGTCAAGAAGGTTGTCTAACAAAATAGAAGGTGGACTGAACTGAAGGACTAAAGTTCAACATAATTAATATTAACTAGAAAAATTCTCTCTGTGTTACAATATTGAATTTTAAAATCAGCATATGAAGATGCAGCACTGAGATTAATAAGGACGTAGAGGAAGTAACAAACTTCAAACTATGTCATGGTCCTATTAAGTGAGATGTTGAATTGATGTGGCTCCCAGCATATTAATAAATCTGAAACAGGAATCCATAATGTACTGCTAATTTAATCAGGGTTAAGGATGGCTTTACTCCTGCCAGAAAGACAATGAGACATATGGATGTTAATGGTCCAAATATGTAAAAGTGAAAAATTGAAGTTGTAAAAAAACTTTGAGTTAATGAGTTAAATTGCCTCTAACAATCAATCTTAATTTATAGTGAGAATAAGTACATTAAAGCATTTCTGGTTGCATCATTTCATGATTTGTTTGCACTGAGTTGTAAGTATTCTATATACAAAATGAGGTATTAAAGATTGAAATTTAGAAACACCAACTTATATGGCTGAATGTTTGTTGCATTTTTTAAGGACCTGGGAAAGATAGTACCTAACTATGAAGTTGTATGATTCCTTCAAGGATGTAAAAAAAAAAGTTTGATTGAGGTTTTTCTTGAAGTCAGGGACCCTGAGTTTAGAGCTCTATCAATGTTTCTTGCAGCACTAAATTCAGGCAACTTGTATTTGTGATAGTTTGTTTTGTTGGAAATACCATCTATCTTGAATGATTATTACTTCTTAAGACTGATTTTGATGGTAAATGAAGTTAAATGTACTTTTTTAGATACTGAAAGTTAGGTATACATAGTTAAATGACAACTCTACTTTTTTCTTAAATTATCTGAATAATTTCCTCAATTTTTAATTTTGTTCATATATATGTGGGAATGGGAAGTCACTATATAAATGGTAGATTTCCCTCTCACCCTTAGTTTTTCTTTAAGATGGGAACCAAAAGGTCACATGATATAAATTAGCTATTTTGATATCATTTATTTATCAAAATAAAAGACAAAATTCCGCCCTGCCAGAATTTTATATGTGAGCCTAAGCCACTTAAAGGGCAAGTTAAAGTGACATAAAGCACCTATACTGAAAGTAATGAATGTTCATTAAGTATTAATTAGAAGAGGCTCCGTGAAAACATTACCAACTTTTCTAGATACCCATATATTCTTAAATAAGTACTGTTCACACATTACATGTATGAAAAATACATAATATCTAAGTAGGCTGCTTAGGCAATATCAAAGAGTAATCGGAACTACAAAAATGTCATAGTAAGATCTGCAAAGTTTAGTGAGAATAAAAAAAATTTAGAGGGGTTTGAAAATCTCCTTCTTGATTTTGATTTTGGCCTCCTACTAGAGATCCATTGTTGGACAATCCATTCAAACCCACAGGACTGTGTAAGGACCATGGAAAGGGTAAGTTACATGGAACATTGTGACAGTATAGAGTCACAAGCATTTAAAATGTGACAGATCTTAGAAATCACAATAGACCAATGACATCATCCATCATTCTCCCCATCTTCCTTTCCCACTTTTCCTATCCCATCCTAGTTCTCTCTCCCTCCTGCGTATCCCTTCCTTCCCTTTTCTTTCCTTCCCTTACTTTCTTCCAGTATTCCTTTTCTTACTGTTCCCTAGTGAATGCCCATTCTTTGCCAAGCATCATGCTAGGTACCAACAGAAGACACTTTGGATCAGGAATCTGTCTTCAGAGAGCATATTACAAATTTTATAGGAGGGCCAGCCACCTGAACAGGTAACTGTCACTCAACGTGATGATTAGCATGGCAGTGAAGGGCATCCTGAGGATGGCAGCTGAAATGAGCTGGCTCCTTGGGGGAGGCAGTTCTGAGGTGCATCTTAAAGTGTGAGTAGGATTAACCAGGAAAAAAGGAATGGAGAAATACATTTCAGGTGGAAAGGACAACATGCATGAAGCCCCAGATGAAAACAGCATCATATAATATCCATGTAAGAAACTTAGTCTGCGTGGTCACATTTGGTGGCCTGGGGAATGAGAGAATTACTTTTATATTTTAGAAGGTTCATACTGGCAGCAGAGTGGAAGGTGGATTTGAGAAGAATGAAACTGGAGTTTGGAAGACCAGTAGGAGGACTTTTTCTACTGGATTCCAGGTCATGGATGATTAATGCCTGAGGAAGATTAAAGATAAAGAACATTAAACATCATGTCTAGTAGATCCAGAATCAAACCC
Organism: Manis javanica; assembly: GCF_040802235.1. Classification (NCBI taxonomy): domain Eukaryota; kingdom Metazoa; phylum Chordata; class Mammalia; order Pholidota; family Manidae; genus Manis; species Manis javanica. The sequence continues at coordinate 76,865,205 of NC_133156.1, read as the reverse complement.
TTGGTTTTACCCTCCTGGTCCAGAACTCTCTCCACTATACCAGAAACACAGTTTCTTATCCTATGGTAAAACTGAAACATTTTGTTGTAGGCTCTGTTAACCACACATAAATCTTTGGGGATGACCAGATTACTGAGCTGTGAGAGCTCAGTGCCAATTTTTTTTTTACATGGAGCAATTCAATACTCATATATCAGGGGTATTTGGCAGCACACACTCATCTTCTGCATACAGAGTTGTGCCATTTTAGGGGGGGAGGAAAATCCCAACCAGAGCCCTTAATGTTGTATTCATTGTTATCAGATATTTGGAATCCATGTGAATATAAACATGTTGTATCCACAGTAAAGAGTGTGGGCTTTCTCCTGGTAATCTATGTGTAACAACTCAGTGCTGTTAGTTTTGATACCTATTTCATCACACTTTCCCACTGCTGGTGTCACTGTACCATTGCAGGTAATGAGGTAAGTGGTACACTTGAGTTCTTTATGTGCCAAGATGACAAAAGTTAATTTTCAATGCTTAAAAGATGAGATTGCTGGTGCAGACGGCCACTAACCACAACCAGCTGCTCCATAGATTTGTAGTTTGGAAAAGGAAGCCCATTTCTAAATTAGTAACATAACTCCAGGACAGGAGGAACCAAAATGCATCAGTGTTTTGAACATGCTTTGTCCGGGTCTTACTAAATAGCTGGATAATTTGACAAAAGTATCAACAATTCAGTTTGTATTCACACTAAACTTCTAAATGTCTCCTCAACATATAGAGAAAATCATAAATGACAAAAATATTATGTTTGCTTTAGATTTGTAAATAGACTTGAAAGATGCACCTATGGGATTTGCAAGATGATAGTTTTAATAGAGCCTGAGGTCTTTTTGGAGGAAGCAGGGAATGTGATCGACTACATACAGGTGTCCTGAATTCCAAAAGAAAGTCAATTGATTTTACACACACACACACACACACACACACACACACACACACACACACACACACACACACACACACACCATACCAAAAGCATCTTCTTGCACTTTGAATCATTTAAAGTACAGACACATGCATTTTTTTGGAAGTGGCATGAATGAAGAGTGCAAAAATAATAATTAGTTAAATCTAACCATCTCCCTATCTTAGCTACATGGAACACAGCAGTGTTTCTCAACTTACAGTTGCATGCTAGTACCACTTGGGAAGCTTTTAGAACAATCAATGGCCCAAGGCCCCGTTGTGGACCAATGAAATCAGAATTTATAGGGGTGGAGGCGCCTCCAGTGACTCCACTGTGCAGGCAAGGTTGAAAGTTACTTCTCAGATGGGATTCATCCACCTCTGCACTGCTGACATTTGGGGTCCATTGCTCTTTGCTGCAGGGGCTGCCCCCACGCACTGCAGGAAGCTCAGTGGCGTTCCTGGCCCTCACCCACTACATGTCAGCAGCAACACAACCCTCTGTCCCCGGTTGTGACAACCTGGGTATCTCCAAACATTGACAACTGTCCCTGGTGAAGAGGGGAGGGGAGGGAAAATTAGCCCTGACTGAGAACCACCGTTACAAGGGTGAAAAATCAGCCCTCCTCTCTCTCGGCGCCCAGCAGCTACTCTGCGGATGTCTACCTGTGGTCTGGTGTTGCTATTTTGCTGTCTTCAAAACTGCCCACTTTTCGTACCTTGTTCTGTGTTCTCCCTTCCGGCCAAATCTGACATAATCCAACATTCTACCAAGAAGCCCTGGCCAATACCCTGCCCATCCTGACCTCCTCCTGTCTTCCTTCGGTCATCTCAACTACACCTGCGGCCAGAACGTTAGCAGGCGGCCTCACAAGGATTCTTGTCTCAGCTGGTGGAAGATGTTCTCAGTTTAGCTGTAGACCCCCTGAAGGAATGAAGGAACTATCTTTTGCTTATTTTAGTACCATAGAATTTTTTGAAGGGGAAGTTTTAAAATATCTTATTGCATTTCTTGTTTAACCAGGCAATATTTAAGACAGTCAGATATACCTTAATGCAGTATTGGTTCTCCCAGTTAAAACTCCAGTTGGATATTTTTGAAAGATTCAAACTTATTTAATGGAGGAATATAACCACAAACAGCTAAGTATGTCTTTAAAAAGGACTTGCCCTGCCAGATTAAGACATACATTGAAGCTACAATAATAAAAATCATATTGAATTTACACAAAAACAGGCAAACTGAAGAATGGACCAGTATAGAGAACTCAAACAGACCTGTGGATATATGCGAATTTCATCAATGAGTAAAGCAGCACCACAAGTCAATTTTAGCATAGGGAAGGGAATGATCAACTAGGACATCTTGTGTGGCTAATCTTGATATGAAATATTGAAATTCACAGTTACTGTTTGATTTTTCTCATATAATTTCAACTCTCAATTTTTGTTTTGTCAGTTTCATTCCTCAAAACCAAGTTGCTTTTTTGGCTGGTTGCTTAATAAAATGCAACCTGCCTCTTCATTGTAAGAAACATTTCTCAGAATGACCAGTGACAAGTGAGTAAATTTGACTTGAATTTCCCAATGTGCAGAAAGCCCATTTGAAGGTAAATAGTTGTCTACTTAAAGGAGAAGAAAATCATAGGGGATACTTTCAAATGAAAATATGGAAAGTACAAAGTAGAAAAAAAGACACAAGGTGTAAAAATTCTGTGGGTGGAGAGAGGGTGTGTGAAATGAAGAAGAAAGCTCTGAAAATAGAAGCCAAGGAAAGCCAAAAAATAAGATGATTCTCAACAAAGCAGAAGAATGCAATAATTATCTTCAGAGGACTGAAACTTGAAGGAAATAATATAAACATTCAAGACTAAAAGGCAGGAGTAGGAAGGAATTCTAAATTCAGAGACCTTAATCTTTAAATATGAGCTGAGTGGTTACTACATTAAAAAATCTTTTTATTACATTTTGAATGAGTAATAACAGTACTACTCTTGATTTACTGAACATCTTTATGCCAATGATTCCAAAGTGCTTTGAAAATATCTTGTGACAGATATTATTTCCTTTTAACAGATGGAGAAATTGAGGTTACATAGAGCTTAAGTGACTTGTTCATTGTCACAATTAATCAACGGTAATGCTGAAAATGGAATTTAAAGTTCTCTGCTATCCAGTGTAGTAGGGACTGTTTTCCATCTCATGTTAAATGATCCATAATTAACTTACCATAGGAATAAAGTAGATTCTTCAAGAATAATTATGAAAATCATGCTTTGGTTAAGATTTGTGCTCATGTTATATCACTAATGAAAGCATAAAAGAACCCAAATCCTTAAATAGTTTTAGAAGAACCTGTTATTTAAATAAGACCAATGTAGACATGGTAGGATTTCAGCGGCAATCAGCAAATTGGGAGTTAAGTTTTAACTTAAGAAATGAAAAGTCTACTTGCTATTCCTTAATAACTGTCTTAAGAATTCTTAGCAAGGCCAATTAGTATTTTTATAATTACTTCCAAACTAAAAAATAACCTCATGTATGACTTAAGATTTTCAAGTTCAACACGTCTTTTTGATGTACTAAGCCTTCATAAGAAGAGTGCTTACACATACACATAAACGTAATTACTGAATGCCTCAACTGGCACCACAGGAACAATCTACTGATTTTCTAAGGGTTTATCGGTGGAATCTAGTGCTGATACATGTTTAAGTGAAGAAGCCAACCGGTTACTCAATTATATACTGACTACAAATAAGTGGTCCTTTGTCGACTGCACAGTCTACCGATGCAGATTCACCTAGATCTGACAGAAACAGAAAACAGTGTCATTTAAAACTACCCTCCCTGATAAACTTATAAAAAACTCAGAGAAAAACTATGTGTTTGGGCTGAATTCCCTAACGATGATAAATGAATGTGACATGAATCACCAGTCACTTTCCGATTTTGATAGTTTTCTCTTCTTTTAACTTTCATGTTCTCAAATTTTCTATAGTTTCCCAATGTCTAATCATAACTGATTTTTATTTAATAAAGGTGTCACCTTGACAGAATTATGTTCTGAAAGTATAGGAAGAGGCCGGCATTCTTGAGAAAGTCCACACACATCCTTGCCTATGTCATCACACTGTGAATTGGTCCAAACACTACTTACCTATACCTTATCCCATGCAAGAAAGCTGCCACAAACAGAATCCTTTCCATTCTAACAACCACAGCATTCTGTCTTAGCCAGAACCAATTGTCCTGCAGACAACATGTTAGCTTAACTCTTTTAGACACGATATATTTAGGGCCATTTCTACAGCAAAAATTCATCAGTGTCCTCCCTCCCCTCATTTCTATTGAATAAGTATAATCTTGGAACCTGTCATTTAGTTCTCTCCACAATGTGGATTTAACACAACTTCCTAGTACTAATATGTACCAGTCAAGTGGTGCTATTTTGCTATTCTTTAAATACATCTTGCCCTTTTTTCTTTACCTTAGGCTTGCAAAGCTGTCTGCCAAAAATGGTTCCTGACCTGAAACGGCCCACCTTAAATGGTACCCTCTCTGTGCAACATCCCGATCTACCCATCATCTGTCTCTCCCATCTCCCCTGCCCGGCTCTCCCATACTTCTATAAAAACATTCTATAGAAGCATGACTTCTACTAAATGTATTAGGTGTTCTTTTCTTCATGGTTATTTGTGTGCAAGTCTCAGTTTCTCTCACTTGTCTGTGAGATTCCTGAGGGTAGGTCTCTATCTTGTGTATATGCTCGTGTTTCACACTCAGTGGGTGCTTAATACATGTTCATTGTATGAATAACTACAAAAGAAGAAAAATATTAGAGGAATTATGTAATATAGTCATACTGGGAAAATAAAATCAAGAGCTGCACATATAATATTCATGAGCTTATAGCTCAGCCTAGGTATTGAAATAATTACTGACTTCTTCAAAGAGAAGATAATTTCAGGATACAGATATATTTAAGGCAGGAATTTTTATCTACTTTGTTCATTGATGAATTCCAAGTCCTTAAGATAATGTCTGGCATACAGTAGGCATTTAATAAATATTTGTTAAATGAATACATAAATACCCAAAATCAGTTATTTTAAAAAATGCCCTGCCTTTTAATATGTTCCTTAGATTTTTATTCACCCTCAATTTCCTGATATTCCAGTTAAAGAAATCTAGCCCAATCTCATTTTTTTAAATAATACCTGGTAATGTCTTTGAACAGAGATATTAAGAAAAATACAAAACTATCCATATTGAATATGAGTTTTGCATATTGAAACACCTTATTATGAAAAGACAGACACCTGAACTTTTTTGAACAGATAATATGGTTTCAGGTTGTCCATGATGAAGACAGCTATGTCTTTATGTTGATCTTGTGAATGGACTTAACTAAAGTTCATTAGCAAGTTTAAGCTCTCTAGCTCTTGCCTAAGTTTAACTGGGCTGCGAAAGTTATGAAGACTGAAAAGTCCATTAGGTAATGACCAGCCATGCCATAGCTGATAGTAACACTTGTGAGGCACTCTTCACGGCTCATGGATAAAGCTGCCCTGACATTACCGGCTTAACCTTCTTAAACACAGCACATAGAGCCATCACCGGAAAGAGTAAAGAAGACAGAGACTGGGGCTGAGTTGGGGTTAGTACATCCTGTTAGTGTTCAAGGAAACTTTTCCAAATTAAAAGCTGCAAAGGTCACATATCAGCCAACATCAGAGAACACCCACAGCAATTCAGAGAGCAAAGATGAAAACTATAATCAAATTCTCCTACCTGAACGGAACATTGCTTAATATGCTGATAATAAAACAGAAATCCCTAATCAAGGAGTCAACGTGTCATTTAGGCAAGGGTAGACTGAGTGTAGTGTCAACATGGTTGCAAAGTCAAACCATGCAAAATATTGAGCGCTAACAACATTCATCTGTGTCTTACCTTTCTTATCTTTCTTTCTGACTTGCAAACTTGGACAAGGTGGCATATCAAGGCTCATGAAGTGTAAATGTACATGTGTATGTACATGTGTATTAAATACTAGTGGTTATTCAAAATTCAGCTCAGATGAATTCATCACTGATTGACACCTCCACCTCCTATAGATTCTTGCTCCTTAACAACTGACACAGGTGAACAGTGACCAAATACTGTGAATGACTAAGATCTGTTTGTGGTCAGTTTCTCCCTTTAGACTGTAGACTCTTTGAGGGCAGGGACACGTTCTACTCCCCTCTGTACCCCACCGTACAACCCCCTAGTGGGTGTTTCACAAATCACAAGGAGAGCAGCTGAAGCTTTTGATCTCGATGTGCTTGGCTGAAATCCCTGTTCCATCTGTGGAGGTCTGTGGCTCGGTGCTATGGCCAGGATTCAGGGATATCACCCCTCAGCCCTTTGTTCTGCTTCTCTCGGGTCACCCTTAGCTCTGACCCCTGGAGGAGGCCATAGGCTAGTCCCATACACCTTTGTGCTCACCTCATATCCAGAGTTCCAGGATTTCATTTGTCCAGAACAGGAGTTGGCATAGGCCTCAATTTTACTAGCCTTATATGCTCTAGAAAATGATTTATTTTCTCTGGGCCTCAGTTTCCTTAGGTGTTAAATGGAAATAATCATATCTGTACCTTGAATGGTTGTCATGAAGATGAAATAGTATATAAAGCCTCTACCACCAGTGCCTCACACAGAGCAGGCACTGTAGAAATGACAGCTATTCTACACTGCTTTACCAACATTGCCTCTTGCTACAAATATTATAAAGATCAGCCTTCAGGTGACTCTTAGCTAGAATTGTAATGTACACCAGTCTTTGATGACACATCCAAACAAAGGTCTGCAGTGTTGTCTTAAAATATAAAAGACAATCAGCCCTTTACTACATGCTTAAAAGCAAGCATTCTTTCCTGAATCCTGATGTGCCAGATTTTATACCTTCAACAATTATCATTTTATGAATAAAAATGTGCAACTAATTCAACTGCTGTGTCTTCCTTCTGTTTGGAAAACAAGTATAATTACTCTGAGGCTCTGAGATATATGCTCAACAGCTTATTTGTCAAATTAGGACTTAAAAATTTTTACTATATATTCACACAAGAATCCTCTATATGGCTCATGTTAAAATTTCAAGTGCCTGTGAAATGAACTAAAATAAGACTTTTTTTCCTCTCAAACATATATTTAGAAGCCAAAGAAAATTATTATATTAAGGACTTCACTGTGAATATCTTAATAAAAGAATCTGTGAAATATCAGTTTCCCACTCACTGAGTTTCTAGAAATATGTGCTAAATTTAAACATTTAGTTGTCACCACTAAATGACAAATTAAAAAAATTATCTTACTGGTGGTGCTAGGCTACATCATGAGGCCAAATGGTAACTCACCCTGTCATCAGGGTCCTCGGCTCACCACCCCATGGTTCTGTGACACATCACTGCCATGTTCCTATTCTTGAGGGCAGTTGAAGAGCACGGATTCCTGAGAAAGGTCTTAATCTCACCAACTTTCAACAAGATCACAAATAGGTACAGAGGACACCATGCCTATTCCTTCTGCTCTCTTGTAAAGGCTGTCTTCTGGGGAAAATGGCCAATGACCCTTGGGTTAGTCCAACTCTGCTTTCACCCATAATTTCCAGATGCACGTACCTCAAGTGATGGATACTGAGGAAGCTCTAGCTGGAAGCAGACAATGAAGTAGCAAGCCTGTAGGTGGGTAGTTTTTTTTGGTAGCAAGATGAAGTGATGGCATTTTAATTCACATCTGTGATTTTCCAAAGATAATTAATTCATTTAGTAGAGAATCATAGGTGGAACTTCAAATATTAGTGCAAAGTAAAAGAGGATGTTTGTTATTAGTCTGTAAAATGCTACTCCCAATCAAGCATTTAAAGGTGTTGTATCATTTTAAAAAATTATTTTTGTTCAAATGTCTTTGTTCAATAAAACATTTACAAAAAAGATTAGAGGTGCTAAATTATGGCTTCTGACATTCAGTCTTGAGTCCAACTGGAAAGGCCAAATTGTTACACACCCTTAACTGCTTTTTATCTGTCTCTGTTAACTAGCTCACATGAAATGAACAAGGACAGGGAAATCTGGTTACTATGCTCCATGGACTTAGATATCTTAAAACATTATTGTCTAAATAAGGCAATGGAAATAGGACAGAATAGATTATCCTGGGGACTACAGTTCTTGGACACAAAGTTCTTTGTTTTGTTTTTAATCATGCATCCAAAGAACAAGTTGCTTTTGTAGAAACTCCCTCTTAATGAGATGGGATTCTTAAATTACGGGGTATGGGAAGTCAAAAAAGTAAATCTTTATTTTCTTCTTCCCAGTGGCCAAGATATGCAGGAATATGATTTGGGGATAAAAGATACTTACCTTTAAATAAGGTTGTTGTAATAATTTATAAAACAACAATATTTTATTTGGCTACTAAATGCCAAGCTCTTGTGTAGGTTTTATCTCATTTAACCCAAACAGTAACCAATAATCCCCATTTTGGCTATATGGAAACAAACCTGGTGAGATTAAATACCTTGAGCTGGAAGAGCCAGGACGTGAACCATGGCTTCTGTCTGCAGAGCCGGAGCACACTGTCCCCACGCCAGTCCCATAAGGGCCCAGAGGATACAGGTAGAGCTGCCTGTCCAGTAATCACAAGTCATCCCCCTTTCACATTGTGAGATCTGTGTTAATGTTCCCATAATGATGTTATTTGTTCCAAAAGATTCAGTCATGTTGTCATTGTGACTTGAACTAGTTATCATTATAAACTCATCTTCTTTGTCACATCAAATGTTTTCTACCAGTGAATCAAGGGTTGCCTGATAATAGGCATGCAATGGTTGTTTTCCATTCTTTTTGCAGTTGCTAGATGTATCTTTGCTTGTTCTTTATCAATCAATCTCTCTGAGTCACTTTTGTTTAGATGTTTGGAAGAAAAACTAACACATTGCTACAGCAATTATACAGGACAAGATGAAATGAAAGGATGCATGGATTCCTCAAGTCATACTTATGAAAGGCTTTAATGAAGGTAAGAGATTTTGCATAGGATATGCTTTGAATTCAAGTCCAGAACCACCAAAATACTCAGAAGAACCACTTATTCAAAGAGGAGTCTTTTATACCCATCTGGTCACAAAGCCAAAAGCAGGCCATTGAGCAGACTCAGTGGCAAAAACCAAGAAAATATAAACCAGGTGCAAAGAAACCATGTGTACATTTTCTATAATCAATCCTGACCATCTGGTACAAGTCACCTCTGACCTATCTTAGTACCCAGGAATACAGCACGCTTCATTCAGGTTTAGCTGAGGATCACCATCGTTTCAAGCATCCCCAGAGATAAATAAGCACAGCTATTTACCCAGTACTACCCTCTAAGCCTTAGTCAAGCTTTCTTTTTTTGTTGTTCTTTTAACCTTCCAAAGATTTCATTTTAAAAAATGTGTATACAACATAGTGACAGTTAATTACATTATTACTCACCCCAACTACTGTAGTTATTGTCAACACAGAATGATGTTACAGAATTATTCACTATATTGTCTATGCTGTACCTTAATCCCCTTAAGTGACTTATTTATATTGTGATTGAGATTTGGTGCCTCTTTATCCCCTTCACCTATTTCACCCACCCACTCCAAGCCCTCCTCCATGGTAACCACCAGTCCCTTCTCTGTGTCTGTGAGTCTATTTTTGTTTTGTTTGTTTTGTTTTGTTTTAAGATTCCACATGTAAGTGAAATCATATGGTATTTGCCTTTCTCTGCCTGGCTTATTTCACTTAGCATAATACCCTCCAGGTCCATCCATGTTGTTGCAAATGGCAGGATTTCTTTGTTTATGGCTGAAGAAAATTCCATTGTATATATATATATATATATATATATATATATATATATATATATATATATATATATATATATATACCACATCTTATTTTTTAATTTAAGTATGGTTGATATAAAATCATATATTGATTTCATGTACACAACACAGTGAGTGGTTCAACAGTTACCCATATTATTAAATCCTCATCCCAACTAATACATATTATCTGTCAACAAAGAAAGATGTTACAGATTCACTGGCTATATTCTCCACACTGTACTACCATCCCTGTGACCAACTTATGATTGAGAATTTTGGGGCCCTTTTAGCCCCCTCATCCTCCCTACCCACCCACTCCACCCTTCCACCCCGGTAACCACCAGTCACTTCTCATTGTCTATGAGTCTATTGGTATTTTGTTTATTTTGTTTTGTTTTTTTGATTCCACAATTAAGTGAAATCATATGGTATTTGTCTTTCTTTGCCAGGCTTATTTCATTAAGCAAATACTCTCTGGGTGTATCCATATTGTCACAAATGGCAAGGTTTCTTTTTAATGGCTGAATAATATAACATTGTATATATGTACCACATGTTCCTTATCTATTTAACTATTGATGGACATTTTGGTTGTTTCCATATCTTGGCTATTGTAAATAATACGGCGATAAACAGGGATGCATATATCTTTTCAAATGAATGATTTTGTTTTCTTCAGGTATATACCCAGAAGTGGAATTACTGGGTTGTATGGTATTTCTATTTTTAGTTTTTTGAGGAACCTCCATCCTGCTTTCCACAGGTGGCTGCACCAATTTACATTCCCAACAATAGCATAAGAGGGTTTCCTTTTCTCCACATTATCACCAACACTTGTTATTTCTTTTCTTTTAGATAGTGACCATTCTGACTGGTGTGAGGTGATATCTCATTGTGGTTTTGATTTGCAGGTAGGTGTGTTTATCTCATAGCAGTCTATAGCATTCCTCAAAGCCCTTAATTGTCAACCATCTCAATAAAATGAAATGTCAGCTCAGCAGGCTTTTTTCTCATTTCTGATTTGAATTAATTCCTTAATAAGAGAGAATAGTATTAAAAATAAGATTGGGGCTGTTTTTAAGAGAAAAGTTATGAAATAAAAATTAAAATTCTTATCAAGTTCAATTTCAGTTAGAGAGTCAGACATACTCACAAGATGGTTACAATAAAGGGATCAAGGCTGAAGAATACAGACCCTGGAAAAAACTTTTCAGTTGGAAAAATCAGGGGTCTTTTCAGCTAATCTGAACACAGATATTTATCTACAGCTCAAGTTTCAAGTCTTAATGCACACCTATTTGGATGGAAATTTAGCACAAAACCTGGGATGCTGGGATGCTTTCCTATTTTCCCTTTGGTTTTATATGTCCATAAACAAACACACATACGTTTGAAATTTGAAAAAAGCTTAAATTCTGTAGCAGCTTTTGCAAAAATGAAAACTTTTGTAAAAACAACTTTAAACACTCTGTTTGCCAAGTCAAACAATGTGCCAATTCTGGGAAAGCTGCTACAGGTTTTGTGCTTGTCAAGAGTTGTGGAACCTGGACTGTTCTGTCACTAGAGATTATTTAAATATAAGAATAATTACAATTCTATCAGCCACTTCTTATGATTGTATTAAGGGCCCTTAATTAAAGGCCTATCCCAAACATGAGCTGCATTTGGCAGCTCACCACACTTACTGTGATGGCCCCCAATGTAGGGATGATCAGTTATGCTGATCAATACCCTCCTTTCTTGACCTCCTGATATTAGGGAATTTCTGTTGTTGCAGGCGGAATTTAAAGCCAATGTCCTTATCCTTCTATCTTTTTCTGTACCCTTTTAGGTAATAGCATGTTTGAAAAGGTCATTAGGCAAGAAAAGGATTATTCATTGCAGGGTTATTTTCTATAACTATCCTTTTAGATGCTTCCAGGTGCTTGCTAAAAACAACACTACAGAAGATGGAAGAATTTTCATTATTTCTTAGATGACTCTAATACTGTAAACATGCTCTTATGAAAATTAAAGAAAATGACCATTGTACTAAAGAAAGGAAGCATGGCTCTACAAATTTGATGGAGTCCCAAATATATATAAATGAAAAAATGAATGAATGAATAAAATGACAACAGAAGCAATAAAAATATTTCTTTAAAATACTCAAAAGGTCACTTATTTTATATTATTAGTCTGCTGAGCCTTGGAATTTAACACTGTACAGTGAGACAAAAGCCACTGTCTTCTTTGACTTTGTTGTTCTACTGATTAAAAAATAACAACTTAAATCAATGGCATACCAAAAGGAAGGGAGATGGGGCAAGTTTGCTTCAAGATCAGGCAGTAAGAGGATACATTCTTGGTAGAGAATTTAAAAGCAGTAATAACATCCACAAAATGTTAGCCTGCTTGCCACTATCACCATATGCTGGCAATTCCGTATCAATATCAATAACAAAATTCTCCTTTCTAAAAAAAAATCTTTCATTGGGTCTAAATTCTAAACAATTGTTATTGTGAATTTGAATACTATATATGCAAGTTTCAAATTAGTGCCTCTTTATGACTTCTGCTTTACTAAAGATTTCATTCTACATGGAAAGTAAGTCAGAGAACTTAGTATTATATGGTCAGCTCAGACACATGGAAACTCAGTTGCACGTGGTTACTGCAAGACTAAGTTCAAAAGTAATACTGTAACCACAGTAACAAACTGTTCATCCTGGCTTGAAGTGAGTTGGGGTCTCCAACTCCTGTGTCCTGATGTATTTTCCTGTGTTTAAATAGCAGATTGGAAATACCAATGATAGCACAGTGAGATAAAGATGAAGAAACATAACAAGGTACTTCAATCTCCTCTTTTATAAGTCTGAATGGGAATTTTTGTGTTGAAAATTTTAAAATTTAAAGATTTTTTCCTCTCTGAAAATATAACAAAGTAATTTAAAAGTATAAATTAATTACTGTGTTCTTTTTTTTTGGTGCTAATTTATTATCATTTTTATTGACATGACTATATGCTTAAAATTTAATGAAGGAAAATTTTCACTATATATGTCCCCCTAGAGGACATCATCATCATCACTGTTATTATTTTTTTCACTTTATGATTGCTGCTGAAATAATTCTGTTGTACAGAATGGGAGTGTTAAAGATCTGCTCCAGGTGTCAAATGTGCTTGGTGTGTCCCTGACTTAAATAGGAGCTTTATGCAGTTTTCTGATGTCATTAGTTTCTTCTTTCTTCCAGCGTGTAGTTATGATAAAAATATACAAGTTAGAAGACTGGTGTAAATTGCTGATCTCCTCAAGTTATCATCAGCTCAGAGGAAGCCAAGATCAAGAATGCCTAGAATTTTGAAGGAAATGTTTACTTGATGGAATTTAAGCACTCTTCCTTTTGGAACTGAAATAATTCATTTCAACTGCTATAGGGAATTTTTCTATTTTATTTTTGAGGTTCCAGGTTACTTGTTTGATTCGTTTTGCTCCTACCTTTTCTTTTCCCCTTCCTCCCCACATCTCATTCATACAGATTTCCACTGCTTGTGCATTAAAAGGAAGGCAGCAGAGCTCTGAATCTACAGAGATGACGAATCAGATTCCTTTGAGGATCTAAGTTTTGAGCTGATGATCTGCCTCCTTCCAGCAGTGTGAGTCTTTCAAATAAATCCATCTTGTATTTGAGCAGCGAGGGAGTCAGGTGGCAAGTTAGTTGTGAAGATATAAAAGTGTCTTATCACAGAGAAATATTTGGTATCACCCAAACTTTCCTTTTCCTTTTTTTTAATCAGCTGTAAGGGTATGCAACAGAATGAGGTAACCCCCGAATCACACTGTGTGGGTGGGCAATAAGCCAGTAATTCAATTGTATCAACTCACTACTGTCTCTTCAGCAGATTGCACGTCATCTACAAAGCAAAAGTCTTTACTTTTGTTTCCATTCAGTTTTAAGAACACTTTCATTTTTTTCCCCCTATATTGTCGATCAAATTCCATGCAAGCTAAACTGTAAAGTTGCCTAAGAATTGGGCACAGGTCAGATAACTATGGATTCATTCTTATATTTATTGTAGACACACATAAATCTTTCCTGTTTCAGGTTTATAGATAGCATTACTCAAATTCATATCTATTAAATTATTAAGGTGAATTCTACTTTCCCTCATAATTTGGAATTTCTGTTGTGAATTTTATTTTAACACTTAAAAGTTTAATGCTGAAGACAGAGATATGGCGCTAATAATAATTATTAAAGTTTAAATGACTTTTGGGAGCTTAAGTAAAAGGAGATAATTTAGTTTTGAAATGTATTAACAAAGAACAGGGTGTCAGCATTCATAAGCTCCTCAACTAGAGCCATTAACTATTTTAGCTTGTCTTGATAAAAATTATGGAATATTTGTATCTGTTTCTCATCTGGAAAATGAGTGTGTATACCTAAAAAAATTAACTTTGATTTTTTTATGGATAACTGATCTAGACAAAACTACTAATGAACAGACAATTGGGGCAAGCTTATAAATAAATAAAATACCCCTGAGGATCCTTGTTATATTTTGCAAATTAATAACCATATTTTTAAAAATTTAAGTGACAAAATTGGTATTGTGATATGGCCCATACAATCTAATCAAATAAAATATTTTAAACAGTTTACATATATTAGGTGATCATAACAATATTTAATATGCATGTTTCAAAATAAATTAAGTGTTAAGACTAAAGATGTCAACACACTAAGATTATATAATCCCTGTCTTACTCTCTAAAAATTAAAATTTAATTATTTTGTAAAGGTGTATATACCTAATCTTTGTGTAAGTCATATTAATATGATAAATTCTAGTTATTCACTTTTATATTATAAGGCATTCCTTAAGAAATGAGAAATAGCTCCCAAATTATATATATTTTTAAGCTATGATTTGATCTTAGTCAATTGTCCCATTACTAGTATAGATGAATTTATTTGAATTGAATTTATTAAATATCAAAGTTTTAAGAAAATTAAGTATTTGATGTTAACATGGTTGTCAAAATGAGACAATAATGATATATTTCAATTGTATTTTGAAGGCAATGAACACAGCATATACCCTTGCTAGACACATACTGTTCAACAACAGGGAACAGTAATAATTTATAATAAGTTTTTACAAAACTTTCCAAAATCGGAAAAGAATAGCAAGATCTGCTTACATTTACCTTGATAAAGGATGAAATGGAAGGCCATGGCTAAACAAAATCATGACTATGTTTTTCAGAAGGATTTGCTAAATGTTCTTCCACAAGTTTTCTGTTAAGAGGTGGACAGCAAAAGGAGCAACTTTTCTGTTGCAGTTAGTCAAGAAAATTGACAGGGAGCCCATTCTAGGGGGAGGGAGAACTGAAGACAGAAGAGGACAGTGGGGGGGATGGGGAGAGAGAGGCACCAGGGCTCCCTCCGTGATGGATTGGATCCATCAACTCAGTTGCCATGGAGTGAGCAGAAATTTACTGGTCTTTGGTATGGATAAGTTTTACTTTTCATAGAAGATCAAAGGATGAATGATAGGAAATGCAAAGGAAACATGGCTTGGTCAGACCTACTACTGCATTACAGAGCATTTCCAGCTCTCTTTATTACTAACAATTTTGCACAGTGCATTCCACTTTGAACCAGTCCTCAGGTATTTGAAATTGAATTAATACTACTTCCTGCTGAATTTCCAATAAGGAGGGAAGAGAATTTATGGATAAAAAAAAAAGAGTATGAATTCTATATAGATATTAGTGGTAGCTGTTCATACTCAGTTTCATCCCTAGCTTCACAGTCTCCAGTTTAGTGTCAGATATTTCACAGATTTTTCAAACCAAACAATGTGACATTGATCGATTAGTTGGAAAGGGATGAGTGTGAGAATTCTGAACTATTCCTAAATCTAAGAGGTACTACTATATATACTATATAGACCCACAGATTGAAACTGCTTATTCAACTAACATTGCTGGGTACCTATTACACAAGGTGGTGTTCCTAGTACTATGGCAGATACACAAGGTGAATTTATGGCTTGAGCCTTGAGGAGTTTACAGTCTAGTTGAGGAGATAGACTTGTACATATGTGGTAAAACAGAAAGCATTATGAAATAGGGAACACAGTTGTAGGGCTAATTGCTTAAAGCATTCAGAGAAGGAGGTGATTTCTTCTGGCATAGGTTATCAAGATAAATTTCAAGAAAATGGAGCATTTGAGTGAATGTTAAAGGGTGTTTAGCTTAATAAGTACAAAAATGACAAGGATTTTAGTGAAATAGCCAAACAAAATCAAACATAATGAAAACACATTATGGCCATATTATGCTGATTACATCTAATAGGTTTTCACAAGGAAAGCCTAATATGAAATAGGTTTTTATTCTATCTCCCCTAAACATTAAAATGAACTGGTCTCTTTAAGATCCTAATTATTAGAACACTTCCTAAACTTTGTAATGGATGACATTTGTAAGCCATAACTCTGAATGCCGTATTTCACACAATGCATTTGTAACTGTAAGGCATAAAAAGTGATTGTTCGTTTTATCTTATTAGAAGCTTCCCTGGTCTCCAGAGCACTGCTCATCTGGCCCCCACTTCATGCTCGAGTCATGCAGATTGGAGTTGACTCTCAATTACACCGAGTCTTTCTCCAAAGATGACAGTCCAAATACAGTAGAGATAAAATACATCAAGGTTTAAAATAGGCCCGTTCAGCCCCAGTGCCGCTTCATCACGAAATGATATAATTCACTGATGCCTCTGCCTAGCCTAACATATGTTCTATTCACAGCCCGCGTCACTCTTCATTTGTAATTACTTCCTTTTTTTTTTCCTTACCCCGTCTTGTAATACTTTGCTTGGTTGAAGACAAATACTGAGAGGCAAAGAGTATTACCGTATGATGACCTGTTCCAGGGTGTTAAACCCCTGTCAAGGTTTGATTTTAACATGGAGTATTGATGACAGTACATCAATTCAGGCATCATGTCCTGAATTAGACTATATTAATTATCACTTGAGTGCAATATGCATGAAAATGCTGTTTCATTGACTAAAAGGATCTGACTGAATAAAAATCCATTTCTCATCTGGTTGCTTATGGATAAAGACATTTTTTTTTCTCTTTGCCTTGAATTGTGCTTTATTAAATATGATTTTTATATGATTGTATGAATAAATTGTCTTACCCAACAACAGAACTGGACAGTTTTGAACAAGGAAATTTTAATTGGTTGTCTACTCTTGGCAAGACTCTAACGTGTTTACAGTTAATAATTTAGGCAGATTATTTATAAGAATAACTGCCAAAAAAAAGTTATTTGTAACATTTATGAGGAAAAGGTATTTACAAATTGTTACCTCCTTAATTTAAAGGAAATGAAAGTTAAAACTTATAATTATTTTTAGGTAATGGAAGAGCAACAAACTCCATAAGCTAACAACTACATTTAAAAGCAAAACTAATATTACTCTTAACTTCTGAAGACATTCACGTGAAGAATTTCAATGACAAAGTTAAAATTACTCATAATTTCAATTAACACACAATCGCATATATACATATTTGCTAGGGAGAGAATAACAAAAAAAGAAAAACACTTGAGGTCTAATTTTTACTACATAAAAGCTCTAGATGCTTAGTTTCTATTTAATTTTAACAGAAATATCATGTTGGGCTTAAAACAGGAATTTTCTATATCTTCTCAAGTTATAATTTATCTTAAAACTTTTCCAACAGAATCTCAAAACTAATGTATAAGCCTAAATTTAAAATATGAAATCAGGACTCTTAAACCCAAATTTCATTTAAAAACAAAAAAAGAAAATGCTCACTAAAACATATATTGTTATGTTTAGTCAATGCAACCAGTCCGTATATTAGAAATGATTGTCAACTGCAATGAAAAACACACCACCTCCCCCTGACTGAAATATTTCTGGCTTTAACACCATTTATTAGTAAATATGATTCTACAATTTCTCCCAAAATGGCCTTTTCAGTAAGCATTTCACAAAAGGTCGTTTAAATTTTGGAGTATGGAATTTTAAACATTGGAAATATGTATTTGCTTCATTATAAAGAGGAGTTGGAGTCCTATGAAGTAGACTGTTCAAATTCAACTTGGCAAGTTAAAGGAGTCATCACAACTAAAACTCACTCCCACTGTCCTTTCCACTAGGGCTTCACAATACTCATGTGGTTAGTAAAGGCAGTAAATGGGTCCCAACATGAGGCGGGAAGCTCCTGGCGATTTTCCCAGCGCAAGGCACCCCTGCACTCCTGCCTGACTTGTCCCTGGTAGAATGAGACGGGAGTTCCCAAGGTGCACCACACGCTCAGGTCACCAGAGTGAGGCGTGGCCACAAAGAAATTCATTAGAAAGGTTTATCCTAATATCATCACGATTTTAAAAAGCAATGAGTTCTCACCATATTCTTTGAATGCTGCAGTCAAAATTAGGTCTTGCTCAGAAAATAGAGCCCGGAGTATACACATCTATTTGGTCCAAAAGACCTTCAATAAACCTTACCTTTGATTCAAGTTACAAATTGTTAAATTTACATAAAAATCTATCCTGTGGGAAGAAACTTGCACATATTTATGGGGCAAATACTTGGTATGGTGAAAAGGGTACTGGGATAAAAATTATGAATGTCACAAGATATTCCCAGTTCTGCTATTAATGAGTTACATGAAATGAAGACAAGGCCTTTCTCTGAAACAAGCCATTTCTCTCAAACTAGAAAAAATAATGCCTGCCCCCCTCCAGCATGAACGTGTGGCTGGGACTGTGGTAAGTGGAGGTGCCCTGATAACATCACATATTGCAGGGTGATGTGGCTCCTGCTCTTAGCCTGGGAAGGGAGGGAATGATGAGATGACTCATGTCAACTAGAGAAGGGGTGACACAGGAAGATGCTGATCTGGTCAGCAAGTGTCTCTAATAAAAATGGTCGAAGATCTGAAAACTTGCTGGTTCTTGTTTGGCTGTGTAATTGTTTCCCCCACTACACTGCCGTTCATACTTGGTCTCTCTCTGCTTTCTGGTTGGTCAGACAGTGACCAAAGCGAGCCCTTCAAGGACCTACCTCTCTGACAACAGTAAACATACATGCACGCGCGCACACACACACACACGTGCGCGTGCACACACACACACACACACACACATACACATTCACACACATACACACACTGGCTTCAAAAGAAAGAAGTTTTCCAGTTTTAAAATAGCTGTATTTGAATATTTTGCCTGTTTAAAAATCAAAACATCTCAGAAGTGAAGACTCCACCCCCCCCTTTGCTCTCATATTCTCAGTTCATAAATCTATAGTTATCACCAGCCAAAGGATGGATCGTAAGATGTTAAAAGCAACAAAGGTAAAAATACATTTGTTATTCTGCAATTAGTAATACAATTCCTTTATTCACAACCCCCAAACCCTCAAATACCGAGGAAATACTAAATTACCCATTAACACCTTATGCCATCAAAGAGTTTTTAAGCACAACTTAAAATAAAGGGTAACTTTAAATAAGTAAACTGATTTTTTACTTCAGGACAAATTCAACTTTGTGGAGCCAGAAAATATTACACTTACTATTGTTCTAAGATCAAAATGTTGTGTTTAACAATAGAAAAGTAGAATCTAAGTGTTCATGTCATTTTTCAGTGACCAAAATGTTGCCTCTACTCATTTATATTAATAAAATGACAAATATTTCCTGATTCATGTACACAGACCAAAAGATTTACAGTTAACTTGCAGAACAAAGATTTTTCTTTGTGTTTCTCACACACACACACACACACATGTGCATACACACCCCTACCTTTCTTCAGGAATGTAATAATAAAAAAAATCTCATTGGCCGCTAGTGAAAATGGTCCATCCTGTGACTGTGATACCATCAGAATGCAGTGCTCCACAGCCACCACAATGCAGGACTGACATATGACATTTATAAAATGTCAGAACGCTTCCCCCAATTTTTATAGCTTATTCCCCTGTAGGGTTTCATGATGCAAAATGAACTAAAGGCAACTGTGTGCTCATTAGCTGTGCTACTTCTGATACATTACGTCGATTGACAATGAACCGCTGTGATATCAAAGTGCAGGCATAAAAAATAATAAGGCAACTGCTTGTGTAACAAAATCTCACTAACTGAGAATGTATAATAAATATGCAAGGTGGCAGCTTTTTATTCATTGAAAATGTGGCATGCAACGTCAAACATAAAACCCAAGAAAGGGTTTTGACATACCAAACTCAATTAATATTTGTTTTCATGACTATCAACAGAGAAACTTAGTAACTTATTTGTGAATGTAAAAGGTGATTGATTATTCAAGTACCAATAGAAGGATCCAAAGATATTAAGAGATTCAGATAGTGACAGAAACAGAGCTAATGACTAACTTTTGCAATCACTTTTAATTTGAATAAGTGATAGAGAATTTGTTGTAGTGGAAATTATTTTAGTACACTTAAAACTTGTTTTAGACACCTGCTAATTGGAAGAATATATACGTTACTATCTCTCCATGAACCACACCCCACCTCTCCAATGGCCCAGGATCTTAATGCTTAAAAACTCTTAAAGGGGAAAACTTAAAATCACTAATAAAGCAAAATAGTGATAACAGTTTGAATATATGTGTGTGCGTGTGCATGTGTGTGTGTGTGTGTGTGTATATATATATATATATATGTGAATGACCACATGACTGGTTTTATTTAGAGATAAAAAGGAGAACTATGAGATCCAATTAAACATTCTTTTCCTAGAAAATTAATTATATCACTAATTCCCCAAATCTAAGAATATACTTATATTTTATTGTTTTTGAAGGTCATCCAGACCAGGAAGTATATCACTATAATTGTAAAACCTTGAACTCAGAAAATGATAAATACACTGGAAAAAGAGTTTGTTTAGTTCTGATATAACCTCACCATTTAAGAACTAACAAATGATTTAGTGGAATGGACTGTCTGGGAAATTCCAGGATCGTATTAAAAGGTTATAGAAGTAAGGGAAATGCCCCATTAGGACTTTTGATGAATATGAAATATTTTACTTTCACGTGGGTAGGTTTACTATTAAATTCAATTATTGTGTACTCAGTAAGTCTTTAAACTTGGTAATAAAGTTACTTGGATAAAGTCTTCTCAGTAACTTTTAATGGATCATTTTGAGAAAACAGATATCACAATATCATAGGGAAGTTATCAAGATGTCATGAAAAACACTGCTATCAATGTTTACTTATGGATGTTACAGCCATGACTCCTTTCCATAATTTGTTAGGGTGGTTAATTTCCTCAATTATGATAAGTGAATAAAGCAAAGTAGGAAGAACAATGTTTTTCAAACTTTACTGTGCATCGAAATTAGGTACAGAGTTGGCACAAATAGAGATGCTTAAAAACTCTTAAAGGGGAAAACTTAAAATCACTAATAAAGCAAAATAGTGATAACAATTTTTTGAAATTAGTATTTTACTAAAGAAGTGACTCAGGAATACCAATCAATAAATATTTCCTGAAAGTGTGAATTTCAAAAAATCACTGAAGGAAATTAAAAAGGCCTCATTCCCAGGCATTCTGCTTAGATCGCTCATGAGAAGGTCTTGAGTTTATGTGTCTGTACCCATTTTTGAAAACACCAACAAATTTTGGTACTGGCAGTTGACAAATACCAACACTTTCTACCCATTCCTCTCAAAGTATTAATAAAAAATTTTAAGTGACATCTGGTTACTCACATCATCTCAGGTGGATTTTCTAAAAACCTCGAAATAGTTTATATTCCCTTATTTACCACTGATAATCTTTGTTTCAACTCTTCTCTTTTTCATAAAATAAAAATAAGTGTAGATGACTATGGATTAAGAAGATAAAGTATAAAAATACTCCATTTAAAATACTGTATTTTTTTACCCATATAGCATTATTTTTTAAATAAAGTATCATTGGTATACAATCTCATGAAGGTTTCACATGAACAACATTGTGGTTTCAACATTCACCCATATTATCAAGTCTCTCCCCCCCATTGATAGTCTATCAGCATAGTAAGATGCTATAGTCATTACTTGTCTTCATGCTGTACCACCTTCCCTGTGACCTACCTACATTGTGAGTGTCCCTTAATCCCCTTCTCCCACCCACCTTCCCCAACCCCTCCCGTTTGATAACCACCAGTCCATTCTTGGATTCTGTGAGTTTGCTGCTATTTTGTTCCTTCAGTTTTGCTTTGTTGTTATACTCCAAAAATTAGTCAAGTCACTTGGTACTTGTCTTTCTCTGCCTGGCTTATTTCACTGAGCATAATACCCTCTAGCTCCATCCATGTTGTTGCAAATAGGAGGATTTGTTTTCTTTTTACGGCTGAATAATATTCCATTGTATATATGTACCACCTCTTCTGTTTCTATTCCTCTACTGATGGACACTTAGGTTGCTTCCATATCTTGGCTATTGTAAATACTGCAGAGATAAACAAAGGGGTGCATATGTCTTTTCGAATCAGGGATCTTGTTTTCTTTGGGTAAATCCTAGGAATGGAATTACCAGGTCAAGTGGTATTTCTATTTTTAGTTTCCTAAGGAAGCTCCATATTGCTTTTCACAATGTTTGAGCTAATTTACATTCCCATCAATGGTGTAGGAGGGTTCCCCTTTCTCTGCATCCTCACCAGCATTTGTTGGTTCTTGTCTTTTCGATGTTGGCCAAAAACACTGTGCATTTTAACTTCTCTTGGCTCTTCCCTGTGATGATAGTGGGCCTCTTCTTCTCTCTCTTTAGTCTTGGCTCCTGATCATATTTTCCCCACTTACCCACCTTCATCAGTCTGATACATAATGTTCCTTAAATTGCTATGGTTTTATGACTCAAATTTCAAAAATATTGTTTACCCTGTCACTGAGCTCCAAAGCCCAAGAAATCAAAGGAATATTCCTTCCTGTGGAATGTATATAAGGACCACTGTGACCTGGTTCCAATCTTTCCAGCCTAGCTTTCTTCTACTGCAGCCAAATGGTTTGTTCATGGTCTCCCCAAAATGGCATAAACTTTTCAGCCTGTGGGTCTTTGCTCATATTTACTTTATGCTAATGCCCATCCCTGGAAATCTTCATCCATCTGAATTTGATTTCATCCTCCAAATTTCAGGTCAAGTTCCACTTCCAAAATTAGACTGTAAGTCATCCAGACGGAAGGAGAGTCTGCCTTCTTCTGGGTTTTCAAAGCATTTTCTGCCATTTGGCCCTTAACCCACTATATATTTTCATTACCTTTAAACATTATTTTTCCTGCCAAATATGGTAATATTGAAAGTAGGACCCTTCCTCCCCATCTTTTTAACTTCCTTCAGTGATTTTTGAAAATCACACTTTTAGGAAATATTTATTGATTGGTATTACTTTGTCACTTCTTTAGTAAAATACTAAGAATCAAACTGCTGTTTGTAGACTTAAAGAGCTACAAGATCAAACAGCATGAGTCTTTTTACTGCAGATAAGCAAGGATTTAATCATTTGGGGGCAGCATGAATGAAGATTTTAAAAGGTTTTTCTCTACTAAATCTTTCAGCATCATTGTCACACAGAAAAAATTTAGGTGTTATCCATGGGAAAATGAAATTAAATTCAATAAACACTGAGCATTTCTTCCAGGGGCAAGAACTCTGACCTCAGATACTACAGTGTCATTCATCCATGACCCCTGAGAATCTGACACAGAGTTTTTTATCTATCACACTGGAAATTTCTTTTATATTCTAAAACTAATTTGAATTATAATTTAAGTACTTATAAGAGAAAGAACAATTAGATGCAGCCTCTTCTCTCAAGGAGCTTTGAATCTAGTATTGGTCTAAAAGATCAAGCAAGCAGTAGACTCAGTTACTGGGATGAAAGTAAAGGGAAGTCAGTAAAGTCCCTGAAGGAAAAGGAATTTATTATGATAATATTTAAGTAAATTGTATATGATTCATGCAGATAAATTAACAATAAATTAAAGGGTCTCTAGATTCTCTATATAGGAAGCACAAATTTCTCTGCTCATACAAAGAATGCTTGTGTTTTAAGATGGGATTATTTATTTTTTGATTTGCTTAGGCAGTTAATATCAGAATGCATACCTGTACTCATTCATTTATTCATTCATTCAATAAATATTGAGAACCGGCTTCATGAAAAGTATTTCCTTCCCTTTGGCCTGAGATTAGATTCAGGTGCTTAAGCTTTTGAAGCCTTATAGCCATTGCTCCTTTTGGTAGGATAGGACTGAATGAAAACCCTTTCCCTTTGGGCCCTTCTCCTATCCCCAGAGAAAGAAGTCTTTGCATAGACCATGCCATTGAAATTGGACCTAAAGGCAACACATTACCAAATATCTCACTGAAAGGTTAAAACTGGCTATTGCCATTCTCAGCCACAACTCCATGCTTTCTCCATTCACTCTGCTCTGGTCATCTTCTTGTGTTAGTCACATTGTTCTCTGACCCACTGTACCGTAGGCTTTTGGAATAGACAATGATACTTTATGTTGTAGCATCCTCAGCAATTAACACAGTACTCTGTACCAAGTATTCAATAAATTCAAGTTAAGTTGCTGAAACATTAAATTGAAAACATGGTGCTAAATGTGGCTGTTGTGATAATAGTGTGGGATAGAAAGAAGCGTAAGACATAGTTCTGCTCCCACGTCATTCACCTTTAAGCTGAGGAGATAAAACACATTCTCAACATAACTATGATACAAAGTATGAAGTGATAAGCGTCACAGAAGTGGAACAAAGGAGGTGCTGTCAGAGTTCAGAGGAGGGACAGCTTACTTCCAGCTGTTCAGTGTCCAGTTCTGCTCAGGGCATTGAAGATTATAGGATAAGAGAGACAGTTCTTACTACAGTTGGATAGACAAACTATAATGGGATGAAACAGACAAACACACAGCTTCTGACTAAATAAAAACCCAAAGATGCACATGAAAAATCCTGCGTGGTCCCGTCAGTGCGATGCTGTTTGAGAAAGAGAGATACAGATCCATGAGGCAAGAGTGTTTGGCTAAGGCTTCATGGACACACTCAGGGTTGAGCCTTCAACAGGTAAGAGAATGCCTAGGTTGAAATGGGGTATTTGAGACAGAGGATACAACACTGGCAGTGTCTCAGAAAGGAAGTTGAAAAATGGGGGTCCTATACAGTTGTTTCTCTTTGTAAAAACCAACTATCTGGAGCCCTAGGCAAGGTTCATCAGGTACCTCCAATGAACTCTCAACAGTGAAAGACAAGGAGAGCAGAGAGAGCCTCACATGGCTTGAGAGAGTTTGAGTGGCTCTGTTAGTGGACAAATGTCCCTGAATGTCTTCTGTGTCAGTAATCGACATATTATGTTAAACATTTATGAAAATGGATATGGGAATTGTTTTAATTAAAGATTAAAAAGTGTTATAAAATAATTGTGAGCAAGAAAATTGGCTATGTATACTAAGGTAATATGCATGAGGAAGAACTCATGGTATTCATATTCCAGCTTAATGAAAAAATAGAAAAAACACATTTTTGTGTGTAAAAAGTTCACATTTTGCTTGCTTACAGCTCCCAGATGTAGAACCCTTACATTTTCAGAAACTCTTCTCACTGAAAAGGGATCAGACACTTCTCCTCAATCTTTGGCTCCTATTTTGAATGGCTTCAAGATGTAGCTGAAATGTTTTTCCTCAGTTTTATGTTTTGTCACTGAGATATTTGCAAAAACTAGAGTTCTTATTAATAATTTTGTCTTTATATACATGTCCTTGCTTCTAAGTAATTTTTAAAGCAATAACTTTTTAATCACATGATTTTAATCATGTAAAATCATATACTATTTTTAACTTGAATGGATGTAAAAACATGAAAGTAACATGGTGGTAAAAGTAAAACAAAGTCAACTATTTAATGCAATACAGTAATTGTGTGAAAATAAAATTATTTTATTATAACTTCACTATAATAAAACTATAGAAGTCATTTTTTCTTATCAACAAGCTGTAAGTACTAATTAGAGTAAAGTTATCACCAGAAATGATCTAGTAGAAAAAACCTGACAAATTACTGAATAAGAAATGCACATGAGCTCTTTGGAAACCATTTGGAAAGATTTTCAAAATCTATTACATATGATATATAATGAAAACTTCTAGTTTCATTTTGAAAAGCTTTTTGTCATTTGCTTATTTCATCTGAAAAACCAGACAACCATAAGATTTTTATAATGGGTTCCTTAATTGTGCTTAATGTGACTAACTATACATGGAAGACACATAACATCCATGTATTTATATCAAAATATTCATGAAAACTGTGGTGCATATTAGAAGTATACAGGAGCTACTTTTGTTTTGCAAAATTGTAGAAAATTTGTAAATAGCAAGGGTGACCTCCAGTGTGCAATAGGTTTATGCCATTGTATTTTTTTCGGTAATACAAACTGTGTATGGTCTACTCCAATTCACTAAAAGTGCTAAACATAAAAAGAAAGGGAATTTTCTGTGTTAAATTGAGTTTGTAAGTTCAAAGCAATGGCTTTGTTTTGGTTTTTGGTGTTTTTGAAGCTTATATGTTGCTTAGAACCTGAAAACACAAAAAGCATTAAACCACAGGAAAAGAATCTGTGGCTAATAAAAGAAAATCACTTTTCTTACATATATTCTAATTAGGACTTACACTCAGCAAGTCTTGAAAAATAAATTGAGTTTACATTTTTTTAAATGGGAAGCCAAAAAATGATATTCTGTAAATGCAACGTACTGCCATGCAAATAGTAAAAGTACCTAACATAATTTCTATACGCTGATACTGCCATTTATGCCAAACTACAAACACCACCAAAAATCACACTTAAAAAGCTTCTTAGAAAGTCTTTGAGATCAAAAGCTTTTCACCATAGATGAAATTCCTTTTTATGAAAAGCTAATGGCTTGCCACATTGTATAATATAATTTCTATTTGTCTCTAATCTTGACACAATAAAAACTATTCACATGAAAAAAAGCAGCATGATGCTTTCCTTACAAGCCAGTCCAACATCACCCACTTCATCTTCTACACTGCAGACGATACAAATCATCCAGAACTACCAGGCAATTTTTCTTTGCAGATTTTATTTTCATTTCTTTGCTTGGTAAACAACCTAAACTTTGGGAGAATGAGGTTTCTTTTCAAAGGATTTTGTTAGTAAAACATCAAGTTCTGCCTTAGCTAACCAGACCACACAAAGATCTCATTATAGGGGTGCCCACCAGAGCCCCTGCCTGTCAGAGTCAGTGTCACTCAAGCTCTGTCACTCTTTCCATTAGGCATATCTACTTTCAAAGGTCTAGGCTGTGGACGTTAAAAATTTGCTCCAGGCTGACTCTTAGCATA